>NC_069501.1:628746523-628809023 GCF_027579735.1 Bombina bombina
GGATATTTGTATGCAGTATTAAAAAACTGAAAAAAAAAATCTGAAAAAAAGCTTCTATAGGCTAAAGTGGCAAGTATTTAGTGTGCACAGTAATGTTTCGTAACATTTCGGGGTATTCACCCCTTCCTCAAACTGTCTGAGGAAGGGGTGAATACCCCAAAACGTCATACTAGTAAAATAGAGTTTTGGTAAACCTAGAGAGTGCAATTTATTTCTAGGATCTATATTTGATGTTTTTTGCACCCTGGTAAATTTGTCAGCCAGTTTGGTGAGAGTGCTTATTCTTGGATATTACCGTATATATATATATATATATATATATATATATATATATATATATATATATATATTTGTATTTCTTTTTGTATGTACAAATATATATACTGTTGGAAAAATACCACTATAGTTTACTAGTGAGAGGTTAAAAGTTACTAGTCTAGAAGGAAAAGTTACTTGTCCACTGCAATTACAAAGAAGCATTTTCCCATACATTTCATACGCTGCTGCTGGTGTAACAAGTAATTGGAAACTCATTCGGGAAATCCAGTTTTACAGTACACTGTCCCTTTAACCGATTTCTAAATCACCTTAAGGCCTAAATTATGAGTGGATCGTTGCTAGATGGAGGCTTTTTGTGTGTGTTGGTTTGTGCTCGCCTTACGAGTTGAAAGTAAAAAGTTTGTGTGTGAGCCCAACGCGTGCAAAAAGATAGACTTTGTAAAGTTGCAATTGCGCTAACGTACTCCTCTATAGACTTTAAAGAAGCATGCAAACTGAAAAAACCAAACACCCGAACTCACACACTAGCCCACATCTCACTAAGCCCCTTACTTTAATAACCCCTAAATCACCAGAACCCCCAGAAATAAACTTCATACACTATTAACCCCTAAACTCCCAACACCCCAAAGTTACTGTCAGGTTTTTTCCCCTCTTTTGTTTGCCATGTGCTGCTGGCAGCCATTTTACTCACCTCTCTTGCTGACTTGGTGCATTCTGTGTGATGCTGCTCATTTCCTGCACTTCCTTTTATGGCCAGACTGGTGTTCATCATCAGTGTGAGACAGGATGCAGTCTCAGAATTGTGATGTCATCACTTATTATTTAAAGGGCCTCTGTTCATTATGCTTTGCCCTTGCGTTGTCTCAGACCTGTTTGTGAGAGCTCCTGTTTATTACCTGGCTGTCTGACGTCCCTCCTGGTTCCTGATCCCTGGCTTGTTCCTGACTCTGCTGTTCTCCTTGTTCCTGATTCTGGCTCGTCTGACTAGTTGCTTTGGCTCCTGACTCGGCTCGTCTGACTTTTCGCTTTGGCCCCTGACTTGGCTCGTCTGACTACCAGCTCTGGTTTTGATTCCTGGTTTATTATTTGTTTTGTGGACTATTTATTATTTTTTGCTATTAATAAAGGTGTGATTATGCACTTCTCGTCTCTGTCTGATTCCTGGCACCCTGACATTACGCAATGGCCATGAATCCTGATGGCGCTAATAATCCACTTTTACCTGCCATAATTTCCAGGATGGATGAACAGGATCACTGCTTGGATCAATTTGCACTAGCCCTACAAACCCTGCTGACTCGCACTGCACATTTGGACCAAAGTGTCCCGCAAGTTATGGCCGCTCCTGTTTCCACTGCTGCACCTAGTCCTACCAGGTGCATGCCCGGTTCTGCACCTCTACCTCAGCGATATGGAGGCGATCCTAATCAGTGCAGAGAGTTTTTGAACCAGGTGGACATTTACTTTGAGATGTTACCTCAAGCGTTTCCCTCTGACAGAGCTAAGGTGGGATTTCTCATCTCGTTACTCTCTGACACAGCCCCTGCCTGGGCTAATCCCTTGTGGGAGTCTAATAAACCTGTGATTTCAAATTGCCCTGAATTTGTGGCCTCCTTTCGAAGGGTGTTTGATGTTGCGGCTCGCTCCTCCTCTGCTGCTAAACGACTCATGTCCATTCTGAAAGGTACAAGATCTGTTGCTCAGTATACCATTGAGTTTCGTACGCTTGCCGCAGATTGGAACAATGAATCCCTTGTTACCGCCTTCTTTCATGGGCTCTCTGATGCTATTGAAGACAAAGTTGGTGCCAGAGATTTACCAGAGGATCTCAAGGCATTGGTGTCTTTTTTGATCCTAATTGACATCAGACTCAGAGAGAGGCCCTCTTTCAAGGAGCGCTTGTGAAAGCCTCCTGTTCCATTGTCTCCTACATGTTCGTTCCCACCCATGCCTCCCTCTCCTCCCATGCCTCCTGGTCCAGGGTCACCAGGTACTGTTGAGCCAATGCAGATGGGATTCACGCGTCTCTCCATGGCGGAGAGGGCCTTTAGGAGGAGGGAGGGGCTCTGCCTCTATTGTGGGTTACAGGGCCACCTTTTGAAGTCTTGTCCTACAGGGCCGGGAAACGCTCACACCTAAGGTACTGTTGGGGGCAGACCTTGGGTGGTTTATCCTCATTCCCGGAACTGCTAAAGGAGAAACCTTTGGTCACGGTTGTCCTTTCTTGGGTGGACACCTCCATAGTCACCCAGGCTCTTGTTGACTCCGGTGCTGCAGGCTATTTCATTGACAATGATTTTGTATCAAAGCACTCCATTCCTGTTTTGCCTCAGTCCATTCTGCTTGCTATTGAGGCCATTGATGGCAGGCCCCTTCAGCCCACACTCGTTACTCACGAAACTGCTCCGTTATCCATGGCTGTTGGGGCTCTCCATTTTGAAACCCTCCAGTTCCAGGTGATAAACTCTCCGCATTTTTTTGGTTGTTCTGGGTTATCCCTGGCTCCAAAAGCACAATCCCAGCCTCGACTGGCGCAGGTCCGAAATTTTGTCATGGTCTCCGCAATGTATTTCCACTTGTCTTCAAAAACCAGTTAAAGGGACACTGAACCCAAATTATTTCTTTCGTGATTCAGATAGAGCATGCAATTTTAATTAACTTTCTAATTTATCAATGTTTCCTTGTTCTCTTGCTATATTTAATTAAAAAAGAAGGCATCTAAGCTTTTACCTTGGTTCAGTACTCTGGACAGCAGTTTTTGATTGGTGGGTGAATTTATCCACCAATCAGCAAGGACAACCTAGGTTGTTCACCAAAAATGGGCCGGCATCTAAACTTAAATTCTTGCATTTCAAATAAAGATACCAAGAGAATAAAGGACATTTGATAATAGGAGTAAATTAGAAAGTTGCTTAAAATGTTATGCTCTATCGAATCACGAAAGAAAAAACTTTGGGTTCAGTGTCCCTTTAAAGTCTTGTGCACTTCAAGGGAGGCAACTCTCGGCAATTAAAGCAAATTTTTCTCTCTTTTTTCTTCTCTTTCTCTTTTCTTCCTTTCCACCTCAGGTTCACTGTAACCTTAATTTCTCTAACCCAAGTTAGACACAAGGCGAATCAGAGAAAACTTCTAGAATATAACTTGGGACCTTCTTGTTTTTATCCTGTTATAGTTAGAAAAGTTTAGAATTTCATATGTTATAGGACTCTTAAAAAGCTACTTAGAGATAACAAATTTTGAATCCACCTGATTAATTGTAAAAATGCTAACCTCGTTCCAGCTATCTGTATAATGACTTCACCTTTAAAATGCTCGAGATAAGGGTGGTAAATGGATGTGATGTTATATGATGTTATAATCTCAATAAAAATATTTAAACATAAAGTCTTGTGCACTTCTTCGGTATCTCAATTGCCAGAGGAGTACCGAGAGTTCCTAGACGTTTTTGACAAGGTGCGTGCTGGTACGTTGCCTCCTCAACGCTCTTACGATTGTGCCATAGACCTGCAACCCGGAGCCATTCCTCCTTGGGGCCGGGTTTACCCTCTGTCTGTCGTGGAGAATTGTGCTATGGAGGAGTATGTGGCTGATGCTCTGTCACGGGGGATCATCCGCAAATCCTGCTCTCCTGCATGGGCTGGCTTCTTCTTTGTGAAGAAAAAGGGTGGCAAGTTAAGTCCATGCATCGATTATAGGGGTCTTAATCGTCTTACCATTAAGAATGCTTACCGTATTCCGCTCATTATGGAACTCTTTGACCGCCTCAAGGGCGCTACGGTCTTTACTAAACTTAATTTGAGAGGAGCGTACAATCTCATTAGGATCAAGGAGGGTTACGAATGGAAAACAGCATTTAACACCAGGAGCGGGGATTATGAGTATCTTGTAATGCCCTTTGGCCTATGTAATGCTCCTGCTGTTTTCCAGGAATTTATTCATGATGTCCTATGAGATATGTTGCAACAGTGTGTTGTGGTGTACTTAGACGACATCCTCATACACTCACCCACACTTGAGGCTCATCGTTCTGACGTTACACGGGTTCTTCAGAGACTACGTGAGAACGGCCTGTTTTGTAAACTCAAGTAACCTTCCTAGGTTATGTTAACTCCGTTGCAGGGTTCTCCATGGATCCTGACAAGTTATCTGCAGTTATGCAGTGGCCTCGCCCAGTTGGTCTTCGGTCTATTCAACGTTTTTTGGGGTTCGCCAATTCCTATAGAAAGTTTATTAAAAACTTTTCTTCCTTGGTCAAATCTATCACAGACATGACCCGTAAAGAGAATGAGCCACTCCATTGGTCACCTACTGCCATTAAGGCCTTTGATAGTCTTAAAACTGCCTTTGCTGTCGCTCCAGTTCTGGCTCATCCTAACCCTGTCCTGCCTTTAGTTCTTGAGGTCGATGCGTCTGAGACTGGAGTAGGTGCCCTCTTGTCTCAACGTCCTACGCCTGACGGTTCCTTGCATCCGTGTGGTTTCTTTTCTAAGAAATTGTCTCCAGCGGAGTGCAATTATGAAATTGGTGACAGGGAATTACTGGCTATAATTTTGGCACTCAAGGAATGGAGGCATCTTCTCGAGGGTACTAGCGTGCCTGTGCTCATTCTTACTGACCACAAGAATTTAACTTATCTATCTGAAGCAAAACGTTTGTCGCCCCGACAGGCCAGATGGGCGCTATTTTTGTCTCGGTTTAATTATGTGGTCCCCTACCTGCCTGGTAGTAAGAATGTTAGGGCTGATGCCCTCTCTCAACAATTTTTGTCTCTGTCCAAGGAGGAGTCTGTACCTACTCCAGTTATACCTCCTGACCATATTTTGTACTAATTTGACTTCTCCCTTGGGGGAGGAGATCCTGGCTGCACAAACCAATGAACCTCCTGAGAAACCTAGTGTTTTGTTCCTGAAAATCTTCAAACTAAACTTTTGCACACTTACCACTATCCGAAGCCGCAGGTCACCCAGGCAAGAACCAAATGATTTGGTCTGTTACTCAACAATTCTGGTGGCCAGGTCTTCGTTCTGATGTTGCTGCGTATGTTGCCTCCTGCTCAGTTTGTGCACAGAATAAGACTCCTCGTCTTCCTGTGGGTCTTCTTCAACCTATTGCTAATGGTGAGCGTCCTTGGACACATATTTCCATGGACTTCATTGTCGAGCTCCCTGTTTCCAATGGCAATACTGTTATCCTTATGGTGGTTGACCGTTTTTCTAAAATGTCACATTGCATTCCCTTGAAGAAGTTGCCTACCGCTCAGGAGCTTGCTTCAATTTTTGCCCGGGAGGTCTTCCGTTTACATGGGTTACTCAAGGAGATAGTGTTGGACCGGGGTAGCCAGTTTGTCTCCAGATTTTGGCGTTCCTTTTGTGCTCAAATGGGGATCAAGCTTTCCTTCTCCTCGGCATATCACCCTCAATCCAATGGGGCTGCAGAACGGTCTAATCAAGCTTTGGAACAGTTCCTCCGTTGCTATGTCTCAGATCACCACAATAATTGGTCTGAACTGTTACATTGGACAGAGTTTGCTCGTAATAGTGCTATTAATGCTTCCTCCAAGTTATCCCCTTTCATGGCAAATTATGGGTTTCAACCATCCTTGTTGCCCGGTTCATTCATGTCTCAGGGTATTCCGGCTTTGGAGGAGCATCTCTGGCAACTCCATTCCACGTGGGTGCAGAATCAAGATTGCCTTCATTGTGCTATGCAGTGCCAAAAGTTCCAGGCCGATCGTAGGCGTCTGCCCGCACCTTCCTACGAGGTTGATGAGAGAGTTTGGCTGTCCCGCAACTTGAACCTTTGTGTGCCTTCCAATAAACTGGCTCCCCGTTATGTTGGTCCTTTTCGAATACTCCGACGGGTCAATCCTGTGGCCTATGCGCTTGACCTTATACCTGCAATGCGCATCTTTAATGTTTTTCATGTCTCCCTCTTGAAACAATTGGTTTGTAATCGGTTTACCACTGTGTTGCCTCGTCCCCGTCCTTTCTTTGTTGACAACCATGAGGAGTATGAGGTCAGCAGCATTATTGACTCTCATATGTCCAGGGGCTGCGTACAGTATTTGGTTCACTGGAGAGGCTACGGTCTGGAGGAGCGTTCATGATTACCCTCCTCTGAGGTTCATGCTCCCGCCCTCCACCGTGCCTTCCATGCCCGTTTCCCCAATAAGCCTTTTGTCCTCCCGTGGGGTAGGGGTCGTTGAGGGGAGGGTACTGTCAGGGTTTTTTCCCTCTTTTGTTTGCCATGTGCTGCTGGCAGCCATTTTACTCACCTCTCTGACTTGGTGCATTCTGTGTGATGCTGCTCATTTCCTGCACTTCCTTTTATGGCCAGACTGGTGTTCATCATCAGTGTGAGACAGGATGCAGTCTCAGAATTGTGATGTCATCACTTATTATTTAAAGGGCATCTGTTCATTATGCTTTGCCCTTGCGTTGTCTCAGACCTGTTTGTGAGAGCTCCTGTTTATTACCTGGCTGTCTGACGTCCCTCCTGGTTCCTAATCCCTGGCTGTTCTACTTGTTCCTGATTCCGGCTCATCTGACTACTCGCTTTGGCTCCTGACTCGGCTTGTCTGACTATTCGCTTTGGCTCCTGACTACGCTCGTCTGACTACCAGCTCTGGTTTTGATTGCTGGCTTATTATTTGTTTTGTGGACTTTTTATTATTTTTTGCTATTAATAAAGGTGTGATTATTTTTGCACTTCTCATCTCTGTCTGATTCCTGGCACCCTGACAGTTACAAAAAATAACCTACCATTACAAAAAAAAATACCATTACAAAATATAAAAACATAACCAGTAACACCAATCCCCTTTTAAAGAAAACACCCCAAAATAAAAAAACTAAATTAAAACTAAAACTTACTTTAAAAATTGCATTTGTTGGGCTGTTCCCTAATTGAAGAGATTAGCTATTTTGCATAAAAAAAATCTATCCTAAGTAACCCCCATCCCCCAAAAATAAAATATCATTAAAAAAACATATCCAAAAAAGATGCCTTGAAAAGGGGATCAGTGATATAACTCTTTTGCTTAAAAACAAAGTCTATCCGTTCACCTGTCTTCTTCTCTTCATATCTTCCACCCAATGTCCTCTTCATGAGATCCCTCTGCTCACTGAAGCTTGAATGCGAGGTTCACCCTTATATAGGAGTGCCCTTGGATTTCTATTGGCTGATTTTTTAATTCTTAGTACAATCAAGCAAAAGAATGAAAGCTTTTCTATTGGCTGATTGGACTAAAAATTAAAAAATCAGCCAATAGAAATGCAAGGGCACTTCCATATAAGCGGGAACCTCTCATTCAAATTCAGTGTTCAGCGATGACTGCATGAAGAAGACATCTGGCGGAAGATAAGAAGAAAAGAAGACAGATAGAAGAGGACACTCCCAGAGGAGAGGAGCACTGCAGAAGCTGCCCACCTAAGGAGCTGGATACAGGTTAGTGAGTACTAACTTTTGGGTTTGTGCATTAGGGATTTTTGTTGGGGGGTTAGGTTAGGCAATTAGCTTTATCACTGATGCCCTGTTAAGGGCAACTTTTTAGGAGCAGCAGTGTACTACTGTGAGCTTGCTGCTGATTGGTGACTGCATACATATGCTTCTTGTCATTGGTTCACACGCTGAGTTCAGCTAGATCCCAAGAGTAGATTAATGCTCCTTCAACAAAATATACCAAGAGAATAAAACAAATTTGTTAATAGAAGTAAATTGGAATGTTATTTGAAATTGTACACTCTATCTAAATCATCTAAGAAAAAGTTTGGGTTTCCTATTAAGGAGACATAGAAGTCAAAAATAAACTTTCATAATTCAAAAAGAGCACATAATTAAAAACAAAATAATAATAATAATGATAAGTATCAGTTAATTTTCGTTGGTACCCTTTGTTAAGACAATCCATGAGAGCACTATCTACCAGGCATAATTAAATGGGGCACATTTGATTAAGTACATTTCTTAATGACACTTGCACACTATTTTGGTCACTATCTAGCATGCCCAGGGGTGTAATCTAACACCAATCCCTAAACCTCATTCCTAATTCTAACAGTTAACCCTAATTTAATGCTCTAACCCTAAACCAGAGGCGCCCAAACTATTTTATTTGGATAGCTGATCAACAATGGTGGAATTGACTGTGGGCAATGTTACATTATACAACAAAATGAATATTAAACCAACAATACTGCTAAAAAAGCAGCTCAAATATATTAAACGTAATGTAACATCTGTGATCACAGTTCATAGTCCACTTGGATGGTTAATTAGTTATTCCAAAGTCTAGATCTCTTCTGATTTAGACTTGTGATAGCTCTGCCCTTTGATAATTGTATATAATTGGGTATTTGGGAGATAGTGTTGAATGTATAGTTACAAAAGTCAGGAGAGTTAGTATACGTCATGTAACCAATAACAGAGCAGTGTTATGGTGATGTTACCTTAGTAGCTAATCTCAAGTGAGACTGGTGCTGGATACCTCTCTATCCTCTCATGGATGGCATTGCATCTCCAACTCGTAGTAGCTCCTCCAATCGTATATCCCAATGGCTGAGGTGCTGCTGTAAACCAAGAGGTATCAATCAAGTGGTCCAAGGCTTCCGGCTATGATTCCCAGTAAGCAGCTTATACATTTAAACGGCCAGGAAACCCCAAAATTCTATTTCATGATTTGGATAGAGCATACAATTATAAATAACTTTCATATTTACTTCCATTATCAAATTTGTTTCATTTCCTTGTTATCCGTTGCTGAAGGAACAGCATTGCACTACTGGCAGCTAGCTGAACACATCTAGTTATCCAACCACAAATGAGACAAATGTGTGCAGGCACCAATCAGCAGCTAGCTCCCACTAGTGTAGACTATGTGAATTTTCTTTTCAACAATGGATACCAAGAGAACGAAGCACATTTGAAAACAGAAGTGAATTTAAAAGAGTCTTAGGGGAGTATTTATAAAGGGCCAAATGGGCCCTGGTTCCCCTTTTTCTGCACGAGCCTTCAGGCTCGCCGGAAACAGCAGTTAAGAAGCAGCAGTCTTAAGACCGCTGCTCCTTAACTCGTCCGCCTGCTCTGAGGCTGCGGACATCAATCCACCCCATCCTATATGATCGGGTTGATTGACACCCCCATCTAGCGGGCAAACAGAAATCAATACGGTCAAATACAATCGGGTTGATTGACATCCCCTGCTAGCAGCTAATTGGCCACAAATCTGCAGGGGGTGGTATTGCACTAGCAGTTCACAAGAACTGCTGGTGCAATAATAAATGCCGAGAGAGTATGCTGTCTGCATTTATCGATGTGCAGCGGACGTGATCCGCAATATTGCATCATGTCTGCTCGCACTATAATAAATAGGCCCCGTTATGCTGTATGCCACGAAAGGCACAAATATATAACCAGTGTTCAAATGTGCAGTGGCATTCTGTTATTGTTCATTTATATGCATGATAGAAAGATTTGATTCATATTCTTTTTAAATAATAAAGTGTTCCCACACAAATAAAGAACAAGTGAATATAACAAACTAGTTCATCTGGTATTTTTTTTTTATAAATCCAGGAAATATTCTGGTTTACTGTTGTTCTTAAGAAGGGAGAGTCTTTCTAGCAAAAGGAAAATCCCTCCCAGTCTTATATGTTTCCCTTTTTATTTTAGAAGTGCCAAACTGTAATGAAAAATCTCTAACCCACACAAAGCCCTGAAGACAATCAACTTTTTTTACTGTATGTTACTTTGTTTCATGAGTTAGTGAGAAATAGAGAACACAAGGAGGAGTGTTTGCTCTGAAGTTTGCACATTAAAGGGCCAGTCAATGTTCAAATTAATGTTACATAATTCCGCACTATGGGCTAGATTACAAGTGGAGTGCTAAATTATTGCCCGTTTGTGGGAGTGCAATAATTAACCAGCCATTACAAGTGGCTGGTTATTGCTATGGTGACCTCACAGTAGCAATTAGAGCTCTGAAAATTAACCAGCCACTCGTTAATTTTCTAAAAGCGCCCCAAAATAGAGGGCATTATAGTTTTTTTATTTAACAAAAACAGAGCATTTAAAAAAAAAAAAAAACCTGCACTAGGGTGTTAGAAAAAAAAAACAGCACTGAAAAGTTCCTTTACATTGCTGTCTATGGGAACTGTGTGTAAATAAATATCTATATGCTTATATACATATATATTTATGTGTTAATATGTTAATGATGTGATTGAAAGTTGGTCTTATTAGCAAGCGTCTAATGGATTAAACTCATAACACATGTATTTGTAATGCTCAAGCATGTCTTGCACAAACCTGGTGTAATAGACCTTTTTCCCAGCAGTCATTTTGTCATGAAATAGTAGGACAAATACAGGTGTTAGCAATGGCATTAATTAGGGTTCCATTCCATTTAGGTTTACAAGAGCCAGGTTCCTGCTAAGCATAAGGGGAGGTCACACTAAATACTTGCACTTTAGCCTATAGAAGCATTTTTTTTTCTGTTTTTTAATACTACATACACACATCCTGTATTTTCGGAGTGTATTTTTATAAAGAGACTGAGAAATAATTATATATGGTCATTATACCATTGCTAAAACAACAACTCTAATGGTGGCCTAAGACTTTTGCACAGTACTGTATATTAGTTCCCTACCTCTGTATCTGTATTAATCCTCATTTGTATGCAATTTGGCTTCCTGGTGTGCTTGTAAGACTATGATTAATTGGCGTTGATGTATTGATCAGCTTCCAGATCTTTGAAAGAAAACACATAGATCAGCACTTATTATTCGGACATCCAGTCACTTGAAAAACTGGTAATTCATAGAGCTTCCCCAAGCTCAATTGTACAGTCCAAACAAACAGAGAAACGTTGCCATGCTTTGCTAATAATAAAGAGTTTGCACCTTTCTCTGGGAGTGCAGCCGTTTCTCTGTTTGAGCTTCTAGATCTTGTGTTACTGACTATACTTCACCTCTACTTTTTTGGCATTTACTATTTTCATTCACTTACTGTACTTGCACCTCAGCTTATTCTCAGGCAGTTTGTCTCACATGAGACCTAATTTTGGAGTTGGGTATGAAAGGGTGCGCATATTCCTGAGATGGGGTTCGAGACCTATTAAACAAACACATTTCTCAAGGCTTTTCTATTGTAAGATGATTTATCAATGATCCAAAAATATATTCTATAAATGTAATTCAGTGATTTAATGAATTCATACAGTGACTCTTCTAATGGATTGGAATGACATATAAAAGTAGGTGAATATATTGTTTTCACGTGCAAAACACTAATGGATATCTAAAGCTGTCCTAATAAGATTTTACACAGGCATGTTTTTCATTTAAACAAACTCACATACACCTAGATTACGAGTTTTGCGCTAAACAGGGTGCGAAACTAACGCCAAAAAAGTTGTGTTATTTCACTCTCCATAATCCTGCCATTACGAGTTACTGAATAGCCTCCTTGTGCGTGCGATATGGTGGCGTCCATACCACACAAAATCCAAGGGCTGCTTTGATGTGCTCGAGCACACTTTCCCCCATAGACATCAATGGGGAGAGAGTGTTAGAAAAAAAACACATGAAGTGCTGAATAAAAAATCTCTGTAACGCAATGCCATTGATATCTATGGGAAAAAAAGTTACGTTTACACCTAACACCTTAATATAAACTCCAAGTCTAAACACCCCTAGTCCGCCGCACCCCGACATCGCAACACCTAAATAAAGTTATTAACCTCTAATCTGCTGCTCCCGACATTTGCCGACACTAATAAAAGTTATTAACCCCTATTCCGCCGCTCTCCGACATTGCCGCCACTATAATAAAGTTATTAACCACTATTTTGCCGCTCCCCGACAACGCCACCACTATAATAAAGTAATTAACCCCTAAACCTCTGGCCTCCCACATCGCCGCCACTATAATAAAGTTATTAACCCCTAAACCTCCGGCCTCCCACATCGTCTCCACTAAATAAACCTATTAACCACTAAACCGCTGGCCCCCCACATCGCAAAACACTAAATTAAACTATTAACCCCTAAACCTAACACCCCCCTAACTTTAAATTAAAATTACCTGTAAAATTAAAAATAAACTAAGTTTAAACTATAAATTAACCTAACAAAACTATTCTAATAAAATAAAAAAATACTACCAATTAAAAAATCTAAATTACAAAAAATAATAAACACTAAATTACGAAAAATAAAAAACACTAAGCTTACAAAAAATAATTAACGAAATTATCAAAAATAGTGAAAAAGAGCTGAATGCCCTTTTAAGTAGTAGTTTAAGATTTTTTTATTTTTTTTTATTTTGGGGGGTTGGTTGGATGGTGGGTTTTACTGTTGGGGGATTTTGTATTTGTTTACAGGTAAAAGAGTTGTTTAACTTAGGGCAATGCCCTACAAAAGGCCCTTTTACAGGCTATGGGTAGTTTTTTGTAGGTTAGGGGGTGATTTTATTTTGGGGGGCTTTTTTATTTTTATAGGGCTATTAGATTAGGTGTAATTGTTTTTATTTTTGATAATTTCGTTTATTATTTTTTGTAAGCTTACTGCTTTTTATTTTTTGTAATTTAGTGTTTATTATTTTTTGTAATTTTAGTTTTTTTATTTTTGTTTGTAGTGTTAGGATTTTTTAAATTTGTAATTTAGGTTTTTATTTGGTAGTATTTTTTTATTTTATTAGAATAGTTATGTTAGGTTAATTTATAGTTTAATGTTAGGTTTATTTTTATTTCACAGGTAAGTTTTTATTTTTTAAAGATAGTTATATTGTAATTTTAATTTAAAGTTAGGGGGTGTTAGGTTTAGGGGTTAATAGTTTAATTTAGTGTTTTGCGGTGTGGGGGGTGGCGGTCTAGGGGTTAATAGGTTTAGTTTAGTCGTTACTATATGGGAGGCTGGAAGTTTAGGGGTTAATACTTTATTATAGCTTTGGCGATGTGGGGGGCCGGCGGTTTAGGGGTTTATAGGTTTATTTAGTGGTGGTGATGTGGGGGGCGGCGTTTTAGGGGTTAATAGGTTTATTTAGTGATGGCGATGTGGGGGGCCAGAGGTTTAGGGGTTAATAGGTTTATTTAATGGGAGGCCTGAGGTTTAGGGGTTAATAACTTTATTATAGTGTCAGCGATGTCGGGGAGCAGTGGTTTAGGGGTTAATATATTTAAATAGTGTTGGCGATGTGGGTGGGCGGCGGATTAGGGGTTAATAGGTTTATTTAATAGTCGCGATGTGGGTGGGCGGCAGATTAGGGGTTAATAGGTTTAATATAGTGTTTGTGATGCAGGAGGGTGGCGGTTTAAGGGTTAATAGGTAGTTTATGGGTGTTAGTGTACTTTGTAACAGTTTAGTTATGATTTTTTTTAAACATTTTTAATTCGCAAAATCCATAACTACTGCTCTCAGATGGTCATATGGATCATGTCGGTATAGGCTGTAACGCAATAATTTTAGCCTGAACGCACAACCTGTAATACCGGCCCTATGGAAATCCTACACAAAAACATCATTTTTTTGAGTGCGGCATGGACGAATATTATGCGTTCCTGGCCATTAAGCTGAAATTGTCATTTTTTTTCAGCATTAAAAGCTGCACCGCAACACTTCTAGAAGATAGTTTTTTAGCGTTCATCATGAACAAAATAAACTTTTAAAGCTAAAATAAGATTGACTGATTGACTCTTTATCAAATATATCAAGCTTGAGTTTGCCATTTTGATCATTTGTAAAAAATGTTTTAATGTATGTAATAAATGAATTTAAATTCACAGCTGGTTAGATCTCTGGGTAAATGCTGGGGAGGAGGTTGCAAAGAATTGTGACACATGACTCAATTTTGGTTGCAGTGCTCCCATGCACTCTGCAAAGCATATGGATATTATAGATAAAATAAGCTAAGTCTTCTCCATTCCCAATCTTTTGCTTTTCCTGTATAGAGTCCTTTTTTGTTCCTTTTTCCCCATATTCTCTCTCTGGTTTTCTCATCTCTCCTATAGTCCTATAACATAGAATGGGTTTTAGCACCTAAGTATATTTTTTGTATAAATGGCTTAAAATATTCCCTGGAAGTGGTACTTTGAGACAGAACTGCTTTGCTGTCTGCAGACTGATATTTGCTGGTTGGGACTGACAAGAGAATCGTCTTAGGAATGATACTCTGAATCTAAAGTAGAATTTAATGGGGGGAAATATTGGGACTAGATTCAACATACTGTATATCTTGTCTAACTATTTCACATAACAAGCCTGTCTAGTTTTAATGTTTATTAGTATATCAATACATAAATCTCCCAATACAGCTGAAAATAAGGAAATGTAGTTGACCTTATATAGGGTTAAACAATTTATTGATTTCTCTTTTCTAAGTTGTTTTCCATTAGGACACAGAGGATTCCTTTTATGTACCTTAAAACACATGCATAAATATCATTCTGTATCCATTGCTGACATTTTTTTATGGTTGAAAGTAGGAACTATAGATATTTCAATATTTATCAGTTACATCTGTCAAATGCATTATTGGCATCAACATATTGTGTAGCTGATGGGTTTGAATGCTGGTTTAAATTATCATATTTTTTTTTACATAGTAAAATAGAAACAGTAGATGAGGTTGAAAGAAGACAGAAGCCCATCATATTCAACCTATACAGATCCCACCTGATTTACAATAAAAAAGCTGATAATTGAACTTACATTTATACAATTAGAAGATGACACATTTCAGACAACCAATCATATCCCTGAATTCTGTTTTTAACCACAAATTTATCTAAGCTATATTTAAATAGTATAGGCATTCACTACCTCCTTAGGTAACGAGTTCCACAATCTGATTGCTTTTACAGTAAAAAAATGTTTACGTTGCTGGAGATTAAAACTCTTCCTCTGACGGTAAAAAGTGACCTTTTTCAAAAAACAATTGCTTTGGAATAAACATTGCTTCTGTCAACTCTGTATATGGCTGTAATATATTTATATAAAGTAATCATATAACCTCTCAAGTGCCTTTTTTGTAGAGTCAACAGGCCCTATTTGGCTAACAGCTCCTCATAGTTTAAATCCCTCAATCCCCTTTTTAGTTGAGTGGCCCTTCTATAAACTTTTTTTTCTAATTCTGCAATTTCCTTTTTCAAAATTGGTCCCCAGAACTGCACTCCATGCACAAGGTGAGGTCTTACCATAGATTCATATAGCAACAGAATAATGCTTTTTCATTTGCATCTATGCCTCTTTTAATACTTGCTAGTATCTTATTATAGAAACACAGAAAAGTTTTTTGGCACTCCAAGGTAGTAAAAAGTTATTTTATTGGTAAATGCGTAAAAACATAGCTGGTAGCCCAAATAAAAATAAGAAGAAAGGACAAGGGGAACCAAGACCCCCCTGTGACATCATACACCTTTTTTGCCTCTGGGGCACTTGTTCACTGATAAAGAACAGGGGGTAGGTATACTCTAAATATAGTTTTAAATAGCCGATTGGAAAACATCCATAGATTAATTAAATTAACCCCTTAAGATCCTAACACAATTAAAACCACACATATTATGCTAAGCTTGATATTAATGAAAAAAGAACAAAGACTCAAAAAATAATAATAATAACCACATATTAATTACAACAGTAATTTGTAAATACAAAGTATAATATAATGTGTTATTGCTAAACCTAGCCCGTAACATGTAACTTTATAAATCTAAGGTAATATAATGCTATATCATAGCTTGCCATTAAATGCTAAGTTATTAATTTGAAAAATAAAAATAAAAATAATTACATTCTTCAAGTAAAGCATCAATTATAATATATAGCAAATGAAAATATCCTGTTCAGAATACATTAATTTTTGATAAACATATTGACATCCATTCTTGAATTTAAACCTGAAGGCACCCTAATTTTGAGGTGGAGGATCAAAAAGACCTCTCTTTCATCCAATTTCTTTTCTCTATTACCCCGTCTAGGGTGCCTAGGTACAAAGTCAATACCCTGCACCTTGAGTAAAGTACAGAATTATGATGATATCTAAAATGTTTGACTATAGTTGTTTTGGACTCAGGATCCTCAATGTATCTGAGATGTTCCAAAAAACAGTCCTTGAGAGACCTTTTCATACGACCAGTATATTGTATGTTCCAGTATATTGTATGTTACATCCTTGACAGGTAAGGAGATACACTACATGGGTACTGTTACAATTTATAAAATAACAAATATCAAATTCTTTGTCAAGTACCTCAGATCTACAAGAATTACCCTGATTAATATAAGAACAAGTTTTGTATCTAGAAGCATTACATTTGAAGCAACCATTTCTTTTCTGTAACCATGTACCTGATGTTTCTTTTGGTAACATAGAAGGGAATAATATGTGTCTGAATGTTTTTTGCTTTCTGTGAGACAAATTTACAACCATCCCTCACAATTTCATTTAACCTCTCATCGTTTTGAAGTATCGAGAGATTCTGCCTAATCAAATTGCAAATCTTGCCATACTCCAAACTATATGATGTTCTAAAAATAGGAGTAATTGAATTTTTGTCCCATTTTGGTTCCTGTCTATACCTTAGAAGTTCAGTTCTAGGTATCTTATCCACAGTATCCTTAGCTTGTTTCAAAACCTCCTTTGGATAACCTCTCAATTGTAACCTTTCTATTACATCTACTGCCTTTTGTTCATATATAGCTGGATTAGAACAATTCCGTTTGACTCTAATAATTTGACTTTTCGGAACTGATATTAAAAGATGAGGATGATGACAAGAATTATACTTCAAAATACTGTTACCTGATGTAGGTTTACGATACAGTTCTACTTCAATAGTACTATCAAGTGGCTTAAGAGTTACATCCAAACAATTCAGATGTTCTGTACTGTATTCGATAGTGAAACAAAGATTCAGATCATCACTTAGTGAATACTGATGAAAATTATTAATGGACGCACTATCACCTTCCCAAATAAAGACCAAATCATCAATATACCGTCCGTAATACACAATATTTTTGCAAAAAAGGATTACTATCTCCAAAGATGTGGAAGAGCTCCCACCAACCTAAAAATAGGTTAGCATAGAATGGTGCAAATTTGGCGCCCATAGCTGTTCCACATCTCTGGAGATAGAATCGACCCTCAAACAAAAAATAATTATGAGTAAGTAAATACTCAGTGGCCCTGAGCATACTCAGCATACTCAGTGGCCCTGTCTTAAACTCCCAAAGTTCCCTTTGGAATTTCTGCATGTTCTCCTTACATTGAGTATCATATAGATTGAAATCTGGTTCTGTCTGTACCTATTTTATTTCTTCTTGTAAACCCTGCATTTGTTTAATTAGAGTCAGTTTACTAATATATTAGTGTCTGAGAACATGTGGTAAGTGCAACATTCCACTCCTCAATAAATTTAAGACATGTAACATGAAAAGATGGAAATTTCTTAATCATGAGACCCCTATGTATATATTCTCTTTGTTGATGGATAAGAAAAGTCTTAATATTCATTTCCAGTCTTATGTCCTTTTTCCTCAGACTATCCATCTATATAAAGAGACTCTCCAAATCATGCTCGGCATCTTTCAGCCATGATCGTAAGGTATCCGCAGAGGGATCCAGTGTCTTAGTAAGATCTTCAAACACAAAACTAGTATCTTATTAGCCTTAGAAGCTGCTGTCTTGCATTGTACAATCATTCTTAACTTGCTATCAATAAGAAAATCATTTTCTTCCTTTGTTTTGCTCAGTCTAGTCTTATTTAAATAATATGTCAGTACTGTGCAAAAGTCTTAGGCCACTTTGAGAATTTTTGTTTTAGCAATGTTTTCATGGCCATCCACATTTATTTTTCAGACTCTTTTTCAAGATACAAACAGAAAATACAGGAAATATGTACACAAAATATAAAAACACAATTTTCAGAACAAAATGGCTTCTTCAGACAAAAGTCAGTATTTAGTGTGACCTCTCTTGACACTAAGCACATCTTGAACTCTTTTGGGGGAGACTGTCGAAGTTTTCTGAAGTAATCTTTTGGTATATTATACCAGGCTTCTTTCAGCACTTCCCAGAGTTCTTTAGATTTAGGTTGTCTTTGAATTCTTTCTCTGTCCAGGCGATCCTATACTGCCTCTTTAATATCCAGGTCTGGACTCTGTGGAGTCTGTCAGTGTTTTATCAGCTGTTTTTCTCTCCAGATATTATTTCACTGCATTAGAAATGTGCTTAGAATTTTTATCATGCTGAAAAATAAAACCATTCCCAATCAGGCTCTTTCCAGAAGGAATGGCATGATGAATTAAAACTTGTATGTACTTTTCCGCATTCATGATCCCATCAATTCGGACAATGGGGCCGATTTATCATGGCCGGAATGGGGCCAAATACCCCTGTTTCAGCATGAGCCTTCAGGCTCACTGGAAACAGGAGTTAAGAAGCAGCGATCTTAAGACCGCTGCTCCTTAACTCATCTGCCTCCTCTGAGGCTGCGGACATCAATCTGCCCGATTGTGTACGATCTGCTTAATTGACACCCTCTGCCAGCAGTTGATTAGCCACGAATCTGCAGGGGGCGGCATTGCACAAGCAGTTCACCAGAACTGCTTGTGCAATGTTAAATGCTAACAATGTATGCTGTCGGCATTCAGCGATGTCTGGTGGACATGATCTGCTACAGCGGATCATGTCCACCAGACATTGATAAATAATCTCTAAAACACCACTGTCAGAAATGCAGCCCCAAACCAGGACAGACCCTCCACCATGTTTCACTTAAGTCCGCAAGCACTGACTCTTCGCACTAACTCTTCCCTCTCTCTCCAACTCTAATTTTCACATATTGTCGATAAATGGACCCAAAAATTTCAAACTTGGATTTGTCACTCCATATTACTCTTTTCCACTGTTCTTCATTCCAATCTTTGTGAGCTTTAGCATATCTTAGCCTTTTTTCCCTGTTGTGTTTGCCATGTGCTGCCTGCAGCCATTTTACTCACCTCTCTTCCTGACTATGGTGCATTGTAGGGGATGCTGCTCATTCCCTACACTTCCTTTTATGGCCAGACTGGTGTGCATCATCCATGTGAGACAGGATGCAATCTCAGAATTGTGATGTCATCACTTATTATTTAAAGGGCCTCTGTTCAGTATGCTTTGCCTTTGCATTGTCTCAGACCTGTTTGTGAGAGTTCCTGTGTATTAGCTGGCTGTCTGACGTCCTTCCTGGTTCCAGATCCCTGGCTTGTTCCTGACTCTGCTGTTTTCCTTTTTCCTGATTCCGGCTCGTCTGACTATTCGCTTTGGCTCCTGACTCGGCTCGTCTGACTACCAGCTCTGGTTTTGACTCCTGGCTTGTTATTTGACTTGTGGACTTTTTATTATTTTTTGCTATTAATAAAGGTGTGATTATTTTTGCACTTCTCGTCTCAGTCTGATTCCTGGCACCCTGACATTACGCAAAGGCCATGAATCCTTATGGTGCTAATAATCCACCTTTGCCTGCCATCATTTCCAGGATGGATGAACAGGATCACTGCTTGGATCAATTTGCGCTAGCCCTGCAAACCCTGCTGACTCGCACTGCACATTTGGACCAAAGTGTGCCGCAAGTTATGGCTGCTCCTGTTTCCGCTGCTGCACCTATGCCTACCAGGAGCATGTCCGGTTCTGCACCTCTACCTTAGCGATATGGAGGGGATCCTATTCAGTGCAGAGGGTTTTTACTTTGAGATGTTACCTCAGACGTTTCCCTCTGACAGAGCTAAGGTGGGATTTCTCATCTCGTTACTCTTTGACACAGCTCTTGCCTGGGCTAATCCCTTGTGGGAGACTAATAAACCTGTGATTTAAAATTACCCTGAATTTGTGGCCTTCTTTCAAAGGGTATTTGATGTTCTGGCTCGCTCCTCCTCTGCTGCTAAACGACTCATTTCCATTCAGCAAGGTACAAGATCTGTTGCTCAGTATGCTATTGAGTTCCGTTCGCTTGCCGCAGAGGTAGGTTAGAACAATGAAGCCCTTGTTGCCGCCTTCTTTCATGGGCTCTCTGATGCGATTAAAGACGAAGTTGCTGCCAGAGATTTACCAGAGGATCTCGAGGCATTGGTGTCTTTTTTGATCCTAATTGACATCAGACTCAGAGAGAGGCCCTCTTTCAAGGAGAGCTTGCGGAAGACTCCTGTTCCGCTGTCTCCTACGTGTTCGTTCCCACCCATGCCTCCCTCTCCTCCCATGCCTCCTGGTCCAGAGTCACCAGGTACTGCTGAGCCTATGCAGTTGGGATTCTCGCGTCTCTCTGCGGCGGAGAGGGCCTTTAGGAGGATTGAGGGGCTCTGCCTCTACTGTGGGTTACAGGGCCACCTTTTGAAGTCTTGTCCTACACGGCCGGGAAACGCTCACACCTAAGGTCCTGTCGGGGGCAGACCTTGGGTGGTTTATCCTCGTCCCCGGAACCGCTTAAGGAGAAACCTTTTGTCACAGTTGTCCTTTCCTGGGTGGACTCCTCCATAGTCATTCAGGCTCTTGTTGACTCCGGTGCTGCGGGCTATGTACAGAAGACCAAGTTGCAGCCTTGCAAATTTGTTCCACAGAAGCTTCATTTTTGAAAGTCCGAGAAGAGGAAACAGCTCTTGTGGAATGAGCCGTAATTCTCTCAGGAGGCTGCTGTCCAGCAGTCTCATAAGCCAAACAAATTATACTTTGTAACCAAAAAGAAAGAGTAGGAGGGGCAGAGCCGACTGTGTAACAGAGCAGTTGCAAGTTACCAGAGCTCTGCTAAAAAGGGATCAAAAAGCCCAAGTTTTGCAGATTAAAAGCACAAGAAAAGGTTTAACAGCCATTACATAAGAGGACAAAGCACCCTGGACCTAGAAAATCAGTTAATAGCAGCAAAAAAAGATTGATGCTGACTACCTCTAGAGCAGTTCCAGGGATTCAGCAGGAAAGTCCAGGGCTGCGGCCTACACCGGAAAGTAGACAACAACATACTTGACTCAGAGAAACATAAAAAGAAGCAACAACACCCGAGGGTAAGAACTAGATAAGCTACTAAGAAGCTATTTTTTAGCAGTTTGATTTATCAGGTGATAAAGCAAGAACATTATCAATCCGGCACATAAGGCGGTTATAAAAGAGAGTTGGGCCTAAGACCCGGACAGCAACCTAATATACAGAGTACATAACACCAATTGTTTGCAGGGGACATTTTTACCCCGAAGCAGACAACATTTAAAAGCATACTCTGGGAGGAACTGTTTCTTTATTATTGGACTGCAGACATTAGAGATTATCGTATCAAAGAAGCGGGAAACTGCCATTTTCCTTTACATTTAATGAAAACACTCAGCTTTAAAAAATAAAAAAAAGGGGAATAAAAACGCAGTCACAAAAAACTGCTGAAAAAAGAGCAATACCCAGAATAAGGATATAAAAACCCCACAATTTGTCCCTTAGTAAAGACAGAGACTACCCAGACCCTGTCAGTACAGCGAAAAGTGACACTGACAAGGAGAAGCTTGGGAGTGAAAATTCAAGGGACATATTACTGGAGACAAACACAGACAAGAGAAACCAAGCTTGTCTAAAAGCTGCCAGAGATTCACAGCAAAGATGAACCGGCCCGCATTATGAAATAGCTGCATATGAAAATGAGCCACGGTAACTAGCTTCAGTATCAGAAGGGGTAACCTAAGCATATACGAGCTAACAAACCACAGGATTTAAAGTGTCATAAGAGCTAATATATCTTAACAACTTATACAATACCTCTCTCATTTACCATGAAGAATAAGTCACAGACAGATAAAGATTGCCTCTCACGGTCCCAATCAAGACAGAAAGCAATTGAAGCCTACCTGACTCCTCCAGTACAGAGCTCACCTATGCCTTCAGAAGAGCAGACAGAGGCCCCACAATTAACAGCACCAAATAAAGAGCTGCTAGTTCACATCACGGCCTTATTTCAAGAAGAGCTTAAATCTGCTTTAAAAGATTTGAAATAAGATATAGCCGAAATTGGCGGACGCACTACAGCACTAGAGGAGAGGCTAGATGATGTGTGGAGGAGATACCTCATATACATAACGTCATGAAAGAACAAGAAGCGCATATACAAAGATTGGAAGATCAGGTTGAAGACCTTGAAAATAGGTCCAGGCTTACTAATATACGCATACGCAACCTGGCGGAAAGCTACACCAACCTCCCTGAAGCACTGTTGAAATTATTCCACCAGCTACTACCTGAAGTTGATAATACAATGTTTTTGATGGACAGAGCACATAGAGCACTCTCAAAACCACCACAACCCTGTTTGGCAAGGGATGTGATAGTGAAACTCCATTATTACCACATCAAAGACCAACTCATTAAAGCTGCAAGATCATCCTCTTCCCTGTCATTTGAAGGTCATCCCATCCAAATTTATACAGATCTTGCGCCAGTTACACTCCGCAGGCGTAGAGAATTTCGACCCCTCCTCTTGGTCCTTAATGACCACCAGATCAAATACAGATGGAACTTTCCCTTCCGACTAATATTTAACTACCAAAATACAACCTACTCCTGTTCGACGATTGAGGAAGGACATAGGATACTAAAGAAACTCCATCTCACCTCAGATGAGCGAGAGCAACCACTCTCTCCTAAGCCACAGAGAAAAACATTTCAAAGAGAATGGACACCTGTGACCAAACAGAAAAAGTCAAAAAAGGACTCAAGGGAACCTAAAACACCTGATTGGGCTGTGCAAGCACAAGAAGAGGAGAATTTACCCACCTGACTTATGTATTCTCAATTCACGTTGTTTAGTAATATCTCAATATGAGTGGACTAAGCTTTACAAGAGGATACACTTTATTTTACTGAATTACCTCAGGTCTCCACAGACTATTGCTTTAGTTGCTACTAGTCAAGACCTTGCTATTTTCTAAAGTTCTGAAAATGGTTTGTATTTTGAACCAGTCAACAGTTACATATTATTATCCTAGGATGTAACCAGAATAGGTTTCCTCTTAGAAAAAATTGCCTTGTTGTACTGTGGCTCAGTTACTATTTTTACAGGTAAAATGTTTGTTAAACTGTTATTGTTTCAACTGCTTCAAAGTTTGTTGTTTATATACAATGTTGTTCACATATACATCTTCTCATCACATATTATGAATAATATTTCTACTCTAAATACAGGAAAGCTGTCTATTATACACCAGATGCAGAGCAATAGACTGCTATATTATCCTACACAAACTGACCATCAGCAAATCCTTAGCATAAAATCTACAATACATATGAGACATTTGAGGTCCATTCCCTTAATTACACATGGGGCCCATTAAAATTATCTCACACAACGTGAGAGGGTTACATTCTAACATTAAACGTAAAAAGGCTATCATTGAATACAAAGCCCTTAACGCACATATTGTACTATTACAGGAAACGCACTTCCCTAAGACAAATACACCCAGGTACTGGGATAGTTCATTCCCTCAACAATATCACACGGTAAGCCCTAAAAAACATAGAGGTGTTTCTATATTGTTTCATGCATCCCTTAATTTTAAGGAAGAGGAAATAATCATGGACAGAGAAGGGCGCTATCTCATAGTTAGGGGCTATATACACAACACACCCATCATAGTCTGCAACATCTATGCGCCCAACGAGAATCAAGCAGCCTTTATCTCCAGGATTAGCAAGCAGCTTACCATGTGGAAGAAACATAGGTTAATAATTGGAGGAGATTTTAATTTAACCCTCAATAACTACCTTGATAGATCTAAATTTACCACAATCGAAGCCCAAAGACCAGAGCGAAACCATAATCTCTTAGGAGACCATAATTTAATAGATGCCTGGAGGTCCATGAATAAAAAAACTAGAGATTATACACATTATTCATCAGTCCATAAATCTCATTCAAGGATAGATTACATCCTTTTAAGCCAAACATTGGTTCCATTACTTACTCAAGCACAAATACACCCTTGCACTTGGTCAGACCATGCTCTAGTGGAGGCACAGCTACAGGGCATCATCAAACATGATAGAATTCGATCATGGGTGCTTAATCCCAGGTTGCTAGGCGACCCTGTGGTTCAGCAAAAACTACAAAAAGATATCACACAATTTATTTCGACCAACAGGGACACTACAGATAATCCTCTGCATCTCTGGGGAGCCCTTAAAGCTTATGTGAGAGGGAACCTTATAAGTGAATCAGCTAAACACAATATAATCCATAAAGCAAGGCTAGAAAAATTGAAGGCAGAAATAAAGCAGCTGACAGAGAATGAAATAAAAAACACGCAGAAAACAAGAAATCAGCTACTAAAGCAAAAAAACAAAGAATTAGATGACATACTCACAAGAGAAGCTACAAGGTCCATTAAAATACTAGACACACACTATTTTATACACTCTAATAAACCGGACAGAATGTTAGCTAATAAATTAAAGGAGATAACTAGGACAACGTCGGTCTCCCAAATACAAACCGCAGCAGGTATCACATCAAATGACACCATTGAGATAGCTACCACTTTTGCAGACTACTATCATAACTTATATAATCTTCCCACACAGTCAGATGGACTGAAGACAGTAGAGGCACTAGATACATTTTTAGATGTTAGCACTCTACCCTTCATCACTAGTGAGGACGGAAATAATCTAAATGCACCGATATCCCCAGTAGAAGTATTGACAGACATTAAGGATATGAAAACTAACAAGGCACCAGGTCCTGATGGATACACAGGCATATTTTACAAAACATTTAAGAATATTCTGACTCCACTGTTAGTTACCATATTTAATGCCATAATGAAGGGGAAAAAGATCCCAAGTGAAATGCTTCTCGCTAGAATTTCGGTGATACCTAAGTCTGGGAAGAATAAACAGTATTGCAAGAATTACAGACCCGTTTCTCTAATTAACCATGACATTAAACTGTTTACGAAAATTTTGGCTAATAGACTGAATGAGCCCCTAACTAATCTAATCCACACTGATCAAGTCGGGTTTGTCAAAGCAAGAGAGGCCCCAGATAATGTCCGTAGGTTTATAGATTTAGTCAATTATGCTTCAATCAATAGAATGCCTTCTCTACTGCTCCTATCATTGGATGCAGAGAAGGCATTTGACAGAGTAAATTGGAACTATATGAGGGCTCTATTGGTAAGGGGCGGAATTAGAGGAGAGTTTCAGGTTGCGATTGCCTCCTTATACTCAACCCCTGCAGCATACATTAGACTAGCAGGATATCAATCTAGGACTATAGCGATACGTAACGGAACTAGACAGGGGTGTCCTCTGTCACTGCTGCTTTTCGCCCTCTGTATAGAGCCGCTTGCGATCAAAATTAAGGACTGCGTAGATGTAACTGGCATAACGATAGGGACTAATCAATATAAAATGGCCTTATTCGCAGATGACGTAATATTGACTCTGACGAAGCTCCTACTATCATTACCCCCCCTATACTCTATGTTACAGCGATTTAGAATTCTATCAGGCTACAAAATAAATGATGATAACTGCGAGGCAATAGGTATTCATATACCAAACACCACCAAAAAAACTACTTGAAATCAACTTCTCTTTTAATTGGGCAAGTAAGTACATTAAATATTTAGGAATAAATATCACAGCCAACGTCAATAGTCTGTACCAACACAACTATAAACGACTAATGACTCAGATAAAACAACTTATGACTAAATGGACCAGATACAAAATCTCACTATTAGGCAGAATTATTGCAACTAAAATGACGACCCTACAGAGACTTCTTTATCTCTTTAGATCATTACCCATCTCAGTTCCAATCTCAGACCTTAATAACCTACAAAGGGATATACAGGCCTTCAACAAACAAATACTAACTAGACACAGATCTGGGGATGGACTGAGTCTGACACATTTGGTTTCATACTATAATGCAGCCAGAATGGCACAAACTGCACTGTGGCATAATAGGTCAGGGGATATTCAATGGATACAACTGGAAGCGGACATTATGGGAACAGATGATATAGCCAAACTACTATGGGCGCCTAAGACAAAGAGACCGAAGATGGGGAACAATTACATAGCTATTGCACACACCTTGTACATATGGGATAGAACTACTAAACTTTACCCGCTATTAAATAGCACATCAACAGTTGTGCCACTGATAGATCTAAACTCCTCTTTAGATAAAATAGTGAAGGATAAATGGATAAACAGAAGTCTATATAGAATAGCCGACACAATTGTTAATAATAAATTCCTCTCAATACAGCAATATAATGAGCTTGACCCATCTGACCACAACACATGGTTCCACTATTTCAAAATGAGATCTAGAGTCACAGAGATAATGGGAAAAACACTTTTGCATAGACTCACACCATTTGAAACTCTATGTCTGACAAAACAGAGACCAAAGAGATCAATAGCAAGACTTTACCCCACATTTAATAAATCAGATCCCATTGTCAAAACAACACACATGCTCAAATGGGAAAAAATCTTAGGTAAAGAATGGTCAGCGCTAGAATGGGTTGAGACACTGAGAAAAGGGACCTCATTCACTATAAGCTCCTCATTGCAAGAAAACTACATAAAGAAGGCGTTTAAATGGTACCTACACCCCTCCCGATTAATCAAGATGGGAGGCACAGATAATAATCTCTGTTTTAGAGGGTGTGGGGAGGAGGAGACATATTTGCATGCATGGTGGCATTGCAACAAAATACAGCCATTCTGGAAAGATACAAATAATCTATTAAGTAAAATAGAGATAGAATTACTACAGAGAACGCATTACTACACTTTTCAAATGAGGGATATACCTCTAATCAAAACAAATTAATTGCTATTATCTGCACAGCCACCAGAATGTGTCTCGCTAAATACTGGAATACAGTACCTCCAGGATTTTTCCTAATAGAACGAAAAATAGACCATTTCTATCAGATGTCTAGTCTAGCAGCTGACCTATTAGCGACAAAGAACCAATTCCTCAATATGTGGGAACCTTGTATTATGCTCACAGAAGCAAGAAATAGACATGCATTGCCACGAGAGGAATAGAATATTTACTTATAACTAGTGAGTTCATTAAAGCATAGTGTAATTAGCTTTGAACAAACGTTGAAAGAAATAGCAGTTATATTTACAAATGTTTATTTTTGTTTATTGCTTTAGAGTTTTTCTTTATTATATGATATAGTTTCAATTGTTATAGACATGACTGTGAAATACAAATGACAAGCAATCTTTGGAATTCATTGTATAAAAAAAACAGTTATACTGATGAAAAAAATGTATAATTTAAGATGTATGTTATAACATATGACAATAAAAGCAACTTCAACAAAAAGAAAGAGTAGTAGCAGTAGCTTTCTGACCTTAACGTTTCCCAGAGAAACAGACAAAGAGGGCAGAGTACTGGCGAAAATCCTTAGTCGTCTGTAAGTACAATTTAAGAGCACGTACAACATCCAAATTGTGTAACAAACGTTATTTGGAAGAAGAAGGATTAGGACACAGAGAGGGAACAACAATTTCCTGATTGATATTTCTATTAGAAACAACCTTAGGAAGGAAACCTAACATATTAAGAAGAACCGCCTTATCGGCATGAAAAATAAGATAAGGGGAATCACACTGCAGAGCTGAGAGTTCTGAGTCTCTTCAAGCAGAAGAGATAGCAACAAGAAACAAAACCTTCCAAGATAACAACTTAATGTCTATGGAATGCAACGGCTCAAACAGCTGTAAAACATTAAGAACAAGGTTAAGGCTCCAAGGAGGAGCAACCGACTTAAAGACAGGTCTGATTTTGACCAAGGCCTGACAAAATGATTGCACATCTGCCAAACGTTTATGTAGTAAAACTGATAAAGCAGAAATCTGACCCTTCAGTGTACTGACTGACAATCCCTTCTCCAGGCCTTCTTGAAGAAAATATAAAATTCTAGGAATTCTAATTCTACTCCAAGAGTAGCCCTTGGATTCACACTAATAAAGATATTTACGCCATATCTTATGGTAAATCTTTCTAGTAACAGGTTTGCGAGCCTGAATCATGGTCTCAATGACCGACTCAGAAAATCCACGCTTAGACAGAATTAAGCGTTCAATCTCCAAGCAGTCAGCTTCAGAGAAACGAGATTTGGATGAAGGAAAGGATCCTGAATCAGGAGGTCCTTCCTCAGAGGTAGTCTCCAAGGTGGGAGAGATGACATCTCCACTAGGTCTGCAAACCAGATCCTGCGAGGCCACGCAGGGGCTATTAGAATCACAGATGCCCTCTCCTGTTTGATAGAAACAATGAATCATGGAAGTAGAGCAAACGGACAAAACAGGTATGCCAACCTGAAAACCCACGGAACCGCCAAAGCATCTATCAGAACGGCCTGTGGATCTCTTGACCTTGAACCGTAAATTGGAAGCTTGGCATTCTGATGGGACGCCATCAGATCTAACTCCGGCACCCGGACTAAGCTGGAAAACACCTCCGGATGGAGTTCCCACTCCCCAGGATGAAAAGTCTGTCTGCTCAGAAAATCCGCTTCCCAGATGTCTACTCCTGGAATGTGGATGGCAGATAGATAGCAATTGTGGGCCTCTGCCCACTGAAGAATCCGATTAACCTCCTTCATGGCTAAAGAACTCCAAGTTCCTCCCTGGTGATTGATGTATGCCACAGAGGTTATGTTTTCTGACTGGAACCTGATAAACTGGGCTGAGGACATATGAGGGCAAGCCAATAGAGCATTGTAAATCGCCCTCAACTCCAAGATGTTGATGGGAAGAGCAGACTCTTCCTGAGTCCAAAGGCCCTGAGCTTTTAATGAGTTCCAGACTGCTCCCCAGCCCAGCAGGCTGGTGTCTGTGGTCACGATCACCCAGGAAGGTTTCCGAAAGCATGTGCCCTGAGACAGATGTTCCTGAGAAATCCACCATTGGAGAGAATCCCTTGATGACTGATCTAACTCTATTCTCTGAGATAGATCCGCATGGTTGCCATTCCATTGTCTGAGCATGCACAACTGGAGAGCTCTCAAATGGAATTGAGCAAATGGAATGATGTCCATGGAAGCCACCATCAGACCGATTACCTCCATACATTGAGCCACTGAAGGATGAGCAGAAACCTGAAGAGAGAGGCAAGAGTAAATGATTTTGTTTTTCCTAAACTCTGTCAAAAAAACCTTCATCAATAGAGAATCTATTATGGACCCTAAGAACACTACTCTTGTAGCAGGGGAAAGGGAGTTTTTTTCCAGATTCCCATTCCATCCGTGGGAACGAAGAAAATAATACAATATCTCTGTGTGAGATTTTGTTAGTTGAAAAGATGGTGCCTAAACTAATATGTCGTCCAGTTAGGGTGCCACAGCAATTCCACAAGAATGGATCACTGCCAAAAGAGCCCCCAGAACCTTTGAAAAAATTCTGGGAGCCATGGCTAGACCAAATGGAGGGGCCACAAACTGGAAATTTTTGTCCAGAAAGGCAAATCTCAGGAATCTGTGATGGTCCCTGTGAATAGGAACATGAAGATACGCATCTTTTAGGTCTATGGTTGTCATGAACTGACCCTCTTATACTAAAGGAAGAATGGAGCGTATAGTCTCCATCTTGTAGGATGGAACTTTGAGAAACTTGTTTAGACACTTCAAGTCTAGAATGGGACGGAAACTTCCCTCTTTTTTGGGAACCAAAAATAGGTTGGAGTAGAACCCGAGACCCTGTTCCTGCACTGGAACTGGAACTATCACTCCCAGGGAGGAAAGATGTTGTAAACATTTCAAGAACGCCTCTCTCTTTATCTGGTCTGCAGATAATCTTGAGAGAAGGAATCTGCCTCTGGGACGAAAAGTCTTGAATTCCAATTTGTAACCCTTTGATACTATGTCCACAGTCCAGGGATCTGGGACATCTCGTATCCAGGCTTGAGAGAACTGAGAAAGTCTGCCCCCCACCTGATCCGATCCCGGATCGGGGGCAAACCCTTCATGCTGATTTGGAATCAGCTGCGGGTTTCTTTGATTGTTTCCCCTTGTTCCAAGACTGATTGGGTTTCCAAGAATACTTGGATTGTTCCTGCTTGGAAGAAGAAGGGGAAGGTTTTCCTCTAAAGTTACAAAAGGAACGAAAATTACTCTAACGTCCTTTAGGCCTATTCTTCTTATCTTGAGGTAGAAAATACCCTTTTCCACCCGTAATATCAGAGATAATTTCTGCCAAACCGGGTCCAAACAAGGTTTTGCCCTTGTAAGGAATCGTCAGGCAGACCAGGATTTCAACCATAACGCCCTGAAGGCTAGGACAACAAAACTAGAAGTTTTAGCTCTTAGTCTTACAACCTATAAAATGGTATCTGCAATAAAGGAATTGGCCAACTTAAGAGCTTTAATCCTATCTTGAATTTCATCCAAGGAAGTCTCTACTTGAAGAGAATCAGACAAGGCGTCGAACCAATAAGATGCCGCACTACTACGGAGGCAATACACACCGCAAGTTGGCATAAATCTTTTTCAAATAAGCCTCTAGCTTCTTGTCCATCGGATCCTTAAAAGAATAGCTATCCTCAAAAGGAAGAGTGGTTCTCTTAGCCAGAGTGGAAATGCACCCTTCAACTTTGATTACAGTATACCAAGGGTCTGTAATGGAGTCCTCGACAGGAAACATTTTCTTAAAAATCGGAGGCGAGGAAAAAGACATCCCTGGAATCTCCCATTCCTGTGAGATAATCTCCCTAGCACGGTCCGGCACAGGAAAAACTTCCAAAGTGGAAGGTTCATCAAAGAAACTATTAAGTTAGATTTCTTAGGAGTGACAACGACAGGGGTATCAGAGTCCTCTAAAGTAGCTAAAACCTCCTTTAACAATACACGAAGGTGTTCAAGCATAAATCTGAAGGATACCACCTCAGTGTCAGAAGAAGGAATTATACTGTCCGAATCTGATATTACACCCTCAAAAAGTCCTGATGTATCTTCCTCATCAGACTTATGAGAAAGGGCAACTTGGGAAGTAGAACTGTGGTCAGGCACCTTACTTTCTGAATTTCTAGATTTCCTCTTGTGTTTTCCCTGTAATCTGGGAAGGGCAGCTAATGCTGCAGATACCGCTGAAGATACTGGGCAGCAAGTTCTGCTTTTAAATAAACTCCACTAGGAGTTATAGAGGAACTGCAGAGCACTGTATGTGACGCCATTGAGGCTTGGGTCATAGCAGGAGAAAGGTGAGATATTATTTTAACAGCATCATCCTGAGAGACATTAGGCTCAAAGTTTTTCACTTTATTTTGCAAGGTTTTCTTGACACATGAAGAACAAAATTGCATAGGAGCTGCAATTTGTGCATCTAAACATAATAAGCATGAATTCATGAGATCAGGCTCTTGCTCCATATCAGACATGTGAAACAGTAAATAAACTTGTACAGATAAGTTTCAAAGATTTTAATATTCAATTAAAATAAGCCAAGGAAAAAATTCACTTTAAATTTTATCATAGATTAGGATCGATCCCCAGCTAAAATTATGTGAGAAAAGTTAAGAAAAAACATTTAATAAACATCAAAAAAAAAAAATTCTAAACTACCCCTCAGGCAACCCCACACCTCAATTACTGAGGTGCCTTACCGCTACCAATTAAGACTGGCTCACCCATAAATGGAAAAAAACAACTATTTCCTCAGAAACGTTCTGAAGTAAAGCCGGTCATGTGACCACAACTGCCAAGCTCAAATTACTGCTACGACACAGAGAGGCACTCAGAAATAACCAGTTTTTCAAACCGGACAGTTTAAAATGTTGCATCAGTTTATTTTAAAGCAAAGGGGAAATGAATAAGCTGCTGAAATAGAAAATTCAGCCTTACTTTAAGTTTAAACTTGTAATGTTTTATCAAGTAAATATGCGTCAGAAAATAAAGCCTAATGAAAACATTTTACCCTTTATTTTTAAAAGAGTTAAAATGTTAGTCTCACACATGCTACAGTTCCTGCTTTATGCCCTAGTGTAACCCATACAACAGGATTATATATGCCCCAATACAAAAGCAGTGTCTTTTAATTTGTTAAGTGTATGGTTTCTCTAACTGGAAGAAAAATCACTTACCTGCTCCACTGTCTGGCATGTAGACAGTTACAAGGTATGAGAAGAAAACACTTTAATAAACTGAGTAGTGCCATTGTCTCCCTTTTTGTTTATACATACTTTGTGTCTAGTTTACACTAGATTTCTTCAATAGAGCACACTCTACCCTCCTAGAAACTTTTTTCAAGGAAAGTAATAATAAGACCAATACTTACCATGACTTCATTAGATCAAGATCTGGCTGCCAGGCAACAAAAGAGAATGAAAGATCTAAATGCAGTATTTAACACACCTACTGGAAATTGTAATGATACACCAGATATGAACAGCATACTAAGGGAACTACATAAATCACTATATAAACAATCGAAAGTATGGTGGAATCATCATTTTTTTGAGCGTTACATTACAAATAATTTAATTCCACGAGGACTACGTGTCCAGCTTTTTCCGGCATTCCAATTTAAAGATAAAAATTTAACCACTGAATGGGAGGAAGCACTAACAGAGTGCTCACAAAAACTAATGTCCATTTTAGTCAAACACGATAAATCTGAGGTAGCAAGGTTCCAAATAGAGATTGATAACTACAAATCTAAGTTAACAGAATTTGAACATCTGGAAGATTTCCAGAAATTGTATCAACAATATCAAAAGGAACTGGATAAGTTGGAGGAGGAGATAACCAAAACGAAAGGTCAAAAACTGTACAGAGATAAAACTGACTTTGCGAATCAAAAAGTATATAGATGGAGACAAAAAGGTTTTTTCAAAAATAACAAAACATCCAGTAACATCATACAAACTGACATATCAGATACGGATGGAGAGGAATCGGAAACATCAAATTCTGATAACTCAAATAACATAGTTTCAATCCCAAGTACAAGCATTCCACCACGCACCCATTCTAGTTTTTTAGGTCACAGTTCAGGATCAGAAACAGACACACCAGGAGGGGGAGAGGCAAAAACAAGAGCCAAACTCAAACCCCAAGAATACCACAGAAGGGAAACCAGAGGGGCCAAACAGAGGAAGAGAACAGTGAGCCCATTCTCCCATATCAGACTGAACAATTAAACATAATCAATCTCTCTAACCATATTTTATCAGAACACCATTCTTCTGTATTAGCCAAGGGTTTATCGTTTTGCCCCAATAACAAACTTGACAAATTTTTACTAACAAAAGATATTCACTTGTTTGTCAGGAAACTTATGCTTAAAAAGATTCATAGCATGAAAAATAGTACAGACAACACAGAATGGTCTAGAGATGAATTACAAAGTCTACAAGATTTGGAAGAACTTCTAAAAGAAAGTGATGACCTGGAAACTAACCAGAAATGGCGTGATCTAATACAAAATAAATCGCAATACATTCCAAACATCTCACAATTTCATAATATACAAACCTTTAACCAAATAGTATGTAATGAGATTAATTCACTCACTGTTAAAAACAAAGGTACTAATATCTCATTACAAGAGCAACAGGCACTTAAAGAAATTGAAGGCTGGGATGATGTATTGATTAAAGGATCTGATAAGGGTGGAAATATTGTCATTTGGCCGATTGAACTATATCTATGTGAGGCAAGCAAACAACTGAATGATGTTAACTGTTATAAAAAACTAATATTCAATCCATCAGCAACCTATAAAAGGCAATATGATACTATGATTGAAATAGCCAAGGATAACCATATCATTAATAACAAAGAATTCAAATTCCTTCAAGTTAAAAATCCAAGAATTTCAACACTATATTTAATTCCGAAAATACACAAAAATATAACAAATCCGCCAGGCCGACCGATCGTGTCTGGCAATGGATGCTTAACTGAAAAGGCCAGTATATATGTGGACAAGAGACTGAGATCTTTTGTAGAAGAATTACCCTCATATGTCAGAGATACAACAGAGGTACTCCAACGATTGGAAGGAATTCAGGTAGCCAGAGAAACATGGCTAATTACAGCGGATGTTGAGTCTCTGTACACGAGCATTCATCATGACCTAGGTATAAAGGCAGTAAAACATTTCCTTGATTTAGACTCCACTGAATCTCATGAACACAACATCTTTATCCTTGATTTAGTCAAATTCATATTACATCACAATTTTTTTGTATTCAACGATCGTTATTATTTACAGACACGTGGAACTGCCATGGGCACAGCATGTGCACCCACATATGCTAATTTATTTTTAGGATGGTGGGAGAAGGAGACAGTCTTTTCAGACATCAATGCCACCCAAATGGAACAAATACCACTCTGGATTCGCTACATTGACGATATCATCTTTATCTGGGAAGGGTCCAAACCAGATCTGGATGAGTTTATGATTAAACTCAATGATAATAACATCAATGTTAAATTAACATACGAATGCAGTCAAGTAGAGGTAAATTTTCTGGATTTAAAAATAACCAAAGATGAGAGTGGCAATTTGACAACTGATCTGTTTCGCAAACAAACTGCAACTAATTCTACCTTACATCATAGCAGTGCTCATACCCAAAGTACTCTCAGATCATTACCAGTAGGCGAATTTCTGAGAACACGTAGAAACTGCTCTTCAGATTCAATATTCAAAATAAGAGCAAAGGAATTGGAAACCTGATTGAAAGCGAGAGGCTACAGTAATAGAAGCCTGAAAAAAGCAAAATATAGAGCCTTACACACCCCGAGACAAGATCTGTTATTCCCCAAACCGAAGAGAAAGGATAACAAAACAAGACTTATAACTACATTCAACTCACAAATTAAGGATGTAACACACATCATACAAAAATCGTGGTATATTCTTCAGAATGACCCAGATTTGAGTGAGAGTCTTGGAGATAGAATTTCTATCTGTTATCGTAGATCTAGGAATTTAAAGGACAGATTAGTCCAAAGTCACTTTGTAAGGAAGAAGACAAAAATCACACATCCAGGCAACTATCCATGCCGAAATTGCACGTATTGTCCAAATACTTTTCAAATTGAAAAAATCAAAGATAGATTCGGAAAAACACACTACATTAAACAACACATCACATGCACCACTGCAAGTGTGATATATGTACTACAATGTAGTTGCAAATTAAACTATGTAGGTATGACCTCACGCCTACTCAAAAAGAGGGTAGTCGAACATATGTGTAATATAAGGAATGCTGAATCAGACCTTAAAAAAGGCAAAAAAATTACACAGATAGCCAAACATTTTCTGCATAAACATGATTCCAACACAGATTTTTTATCTTTCTTTGGCCTAGAAAAAATATCACTAGGAATTAGAGGAGGAGACCTGGAAGATGCATTACTCCAGGCAGAATGCAAATGGATTTATTTGCTTAATTCTGTTAACCCATATGGTCTTAATGAGAATAACAATTACTATGTATTTTTGCCTAAATAAGAGCACCACACAGAACTATAGAATGATATCTTAGTTCAATATGTCAATGGATTAAAATCAGAAGATCCCTTATAAAAATGTATCATCTTTAAGGAGGTGAACTAATTTAATGTTAATTCTATCATTCCATATTGGTATATCACTCTATCATCTCATAAGGGTATATCACTAAAATGTACTATATACACACCCTTATAATAGAATATATATAAGTTTCATATATGGATCCTATTTTTATATAAAAATTTCAATAATAAGTATTTTTAAGTTTTAACTATCACACCATTTTATTTAATATTACTCCAATCACTGACCACAATTTATTGCATATGGTCACTATATATTCAGCACTTCACGCTATGTATATTTTCACAATATGTTCTGCACAGTAAAAAACTTATATAAAAAAATAAAAAAAATGCTCCCCAAAAAATGTTTCATTTATTGATTATCTTCTAAGTTACACACTAACTTAATAGTTTCACATATATTACATATCATTTTTATAAGCAGCATCCAACATTCACCATTATTATTTCTTTATTTAATGATAGTCACACACAAATAACACAAATTTCACGTTTTCTTTAACTCATCTTTAATTTATTCTTTTTTCACTTTATTGCTTCACTTTGTCATGAGATTCATGTTAAAATATCATAATAATACAAATATTAGAAAGTAGGAAGTCTTTCAACATATAATAGAAAGATATGTAACCCAAATAAAATGACAAGCAAGTTCATGGTATGCTTTTAAATAGACAAGATGATAGATATTAGCCATAACGAATATCGGAATCCTAAATAGAAAGTTCAAATCAATATAGAATGTACCCAAAACATCAATATGTAATACATATAATCTATAAGAAAATGTGATTACCAATTCATCATAGCTATTAAATAGGATACGGGATAAATAATATAGAATGAGCTCCGAGTGACACAATGATGGACAGGTCTGTTATCCAACGAAAGCCTGATAGCGAAGCCAAATAATAAAGATGACGTTAGTCTGATCAATCTGATATGCACGCTAGACAGAAAGTTCCTGCAGACCAATCATCACCCGTGTCTCTGTCTTTCCAATCTGACCTACTATGATTGACAGACTCGGCAACCAATAACAAAAGGCTACGATGACGATCAACGTAATCAATTAACACTCATATACAAACCAATATGTGATACATGCTTTACATTTTCTATTAGGCACAATAAGACCACGCGACTAACTAAATAGCATTGTCAAATCGAAGCAGATAATAATATTTGTAATGCAAACAGAAATTAATGATCATGGCAAATGAACCAATCAATGTGTGTCTTTTGTTACACACCTACCGTTATGACCAATCAAATCCATTGATACAAGCAAGGCCCTCTCTAACAGCCAATCTGCGAACACTAAAGGGTATTTAAATCTCACGGAGACATAGTGAGACTGCCCTTTGATACAGCCACCACGGCGAAACGCGTCAGTGGCGTCCCCCTGTTCTTCCCTATTTGTTGTTTTTAATTTAATTTGTTGACTCACTACCTTATCTAAATGACAAAGCAATAATAGTATAATGGTATAAGAATCTTGTTTGCCGCATTTGCGGGGTTTAGCGTAAGCGATCTAGCCATATCGGCTATATTAGAAACTTAGATTAATCATAGGTAACACAAATATGGGATCAGACTTATTTTGACCAATATATTACCTAAGATATTTACAAAGCCATAGAAAAAACAAGGTTAACTTTATTTACGGTATTATAAAGTGGTATCTATAAGGCAATATTGATACAAAGGCCTGATCTCCTTGAACCTAGATACTAAAGAGTGATATTTAATAACGGTTTAAATGAGATAACTAACTGTCAGAGTTTATTAGTAAACTCCTTATAACGATACTCATGGAAACCAAAGTACAATTCATCACGGTATTAATAGGTAACACAAGGAGTTTATCAGACTTCTTACTTTCTATAGTATCGTAGGTATCACAATATTTACCTCTATGGATCTACATACTTATCAGTAATGACAAAAACGGTAATGAAAGGTAACCCATATAGGTATCAGTGATAATTTAAATGGTAACAAAAGGCAACTCTAGTATCAAACTGACTCTTTACCACAATACCTAAGTAAACCCAAGTTTAATTTTGTGTGGCATTAACGGGTAATAACAAATAGGTTACAAAACCTCTCACTTTCTAGAGTATTGTGGGTAACATAATATTTATTTAAAATCACAATTTATTGAGTCAAGTCTTGCAAGGCCAGATTGTTTATTCAAACCTACACGAATAACAGATTATCTGTACTCAGAGTAATATACCAAGGGATAGCCTTGTCATTTGATTTATAAGGAGACCATACATTAACCTAACGTGGGTATGTGTCTCTACTAGCCAGTAACGATATTATCTGGCGAATAGGTAGTGGATCCAAATTTCTATCTTTTTAAAAAAATGTTTGTAAATCCCCTGTTTTTAATTTGATCTAATAAAAGTTACATTTTATATTTCTTTTCACCTCCTGTGATACACAAATACATTCACTGAGTGCTACATTTGTACCCCTTTTTTCAGTCTCTTACTGATTTTCTGTAAAAGTTACTTAAAGGTACAATCACCTATCCCTATCAGACATATTATTTTGGAGTATACAAATACTATGCATACTCATCACTGTACGAATTAGTAGGGGAATGTAAAAAACACTTTAATAAACTGAGTAGTGCCATTGTCTCCCTTTTTGTTTATACAAGGTATGAGAAGACACAGTTTTTCACAGAGACCTTTGAAAAAGAAAGAACAGAAAAGCCAACTCTGGCTTTCTAAACTAGGGCAGCAGTTTTTGTTAGGAAAACTCACTAAGTACCTCTTTACAAGTTCCTAACTGCTTTAAAGCCATCACTACCCAAACTGCAAGGAATGACATGGAATATGGCTATACCCCAAAACTTGCTTGTAGATTAAATCAAATATTTTCTTCAGACACCTAAATTTCACCTCCTCTATGCATTGAAGACAAAGAGAATGACTGGGGGTTGTGGGTAAGGGAGTGATACTTAACAGTTTAACTGTGGTGCTCTTTGCCTCCTCCTGCTGGCCAGGAGTGATAGTCCCAACAGTAATTACTCAAGCCGTGGATTCACCATATCTTAGGAAAGAAATAGCTGTCCTGTGCATCTTATTTGCTTATTTACAGCTGTCTTACTGGAAATGTGGGAATGGAAAGCATTTATAAATATCAATATCTTTTATATTTTATATTTATAACTACCAGTGACATCATATGTGCACCTGTTGAGTTCAACGAACACTCAGTACTATAGAAGAAATATTTTGAGAAGCTGTCCCTAGTAGATTCCTGTGTAAGAGCAATGAGCCTGGGGAGAGGATTCATATTTACTTTATTGCATACCTTTCAAACTTTAATTCACCAGAATAGTTTGGTGCAGCAGCACAGATTGCTCTAAGCTCTTTGCACTCTGGGACCCCTAAGAAGCTGAACTCCATAGCAGCTAAATCTGCATTATATTCTGCTGTAAGTTCTGTGCTCAGTTAATGGAAAAATACAGTTCTTACTGTTAGCTAACCACTGAATCTCAGTTGTAGCTATTTTTACCACATAAATACACATATTGTGTAATATTTATAAGTAAAGCGAAAACTAAAAATGTGGAATATGTGATTTTGACGTTTCTGGGCAGTTATGCCTTGTAAACCCCACAGTTACAGTAAGTCTTACAACAAAATCAGCATGTGGATAACTAAAGAGTCAAATCTAAACACAAATAGAAGTGAGTGTATTTCAGGGGTGTAACTATAAGGATCCCAGAGGTCTCAATCTAAACCAGGTCTGCAACTCTAGGGGGCCCTTCTGGCCCTTCAATCAGTACTGATTTTGCTACAAGGGGTCTGGTGCATTTATATAAAGAAATGTGAGATCGCTAAAAGTTTTTAACTTTTGGGTGACCTTGATTAAACTATTTATGCATAGAGATAAGGATCCAAAAGTCTGTTATAAGCATTAAAAGTACTTATTTACAAAAAACTTACAGCAATAGGTGAAAAATAGAATGCATATAAGCACAAAAACAGATTAGATAAGTTAAAACTTAAATTTTAACCCTACTAGTTTAAGAAGGAGACAAGTAGAGTGACAATGTAGTAATCTGCTCCCCCTTTAAAATGTAAAAACACATCTCAGTTATAGTTAGCTGAATCTTCAGTGAAACATCAGTAGAGATGCAATAGTGAGAGGGATTGCAGGACGCTAGTACTGAGGGCAGACGAGTGCTATCATATTGTGATTAAATGCGCACTGGTTTAAAGTGAACCAGTCCTCAGTATATAAGAAATGTTGAAAAAGAAAATGTGGATCAAAAGTTCTTGAACAACTGCAGTAGGTAAATATCAGAGCTAAATACTGGGCCGTTACATATGCAACGAGCAGCTGGTGATAGAGTAATAAGTGATATTTGTTATTTTTTTATATTTTTGGTTGCTGCAACAATAAAGGTGTTAACATCGGATGTATAATGTATTAATACATAAGTGACCTCTTATAGCTACTCATTTAAGGCAGTACGTAAACCTGGGACATACATGGGGGGCCAAAGCACAGCCAATCATAAGCTTACTACGGCTATATCTTGCCCAAAAATGTTCTCCAATGTGCACATAAAACTACTACAAGCTAAACTCCTGCTTGCCAGTTATACAATAATGCACATTACCGTAACAGCCCAGCAGCTAGTGATCCGGATTGTCTGCGTCTCTGGTGTTTACACCGCAATTCGCGGCTCCTTCTCCTGGGTTCCCCACACACAGGGCAGCCTCCTCTCACTCGCAGACAAGCGGTTGTTGCAGCGTATTCCCAGCAACATTCTGTCTCTGTCACTCACGCTGCACAGCCCGGATGCTCCTCCCTCCAGCCAAAGGTATATGCTGTCAATCCCAGCAAGGAAGCAGGGAGATATAGAACTGAATGGAGTCCCAGTACTCCACAATAAAATAGTAAAAACGGTATATCTCTTAGGCTCCTCAAGACGGACACAATTGCAGAGATTGTAGTAATAAAAGTAAAAACTTTATTGGTATGCCATAAAACAAAATAGGTGCTCCTCTTAGTTAAAATATGGTGAAGAAAAGTGTTTGACCGGTTTCGGTCTCTGGGACTGTAGTCATAAATGCCCATCTTCCACCATCTCCCTAAGGTCCACAAGAGTCTTACAGATGTCAAGGGTCGCCCGATAGTGGCGGGTATTGGTTCCTTGATGGAACCACTATCCAGGTGGGTGGATCAATTTTTGCAGCCTCTAGTACAGAGATTACCAAGTTATTTGAGGGACACCACACATACTCTATCTAAATTAGAGGGAATGGTGTGGGAGGAGGAATACAGTTAGATGACTATAGATGTAGTCTCCCTGTATTCCTCAATACCCCACAAATTCGGGCTTGAGGCTGTTAAATTCCACTTACGGATGTATACGGGTTTGTCAGATGACCATCAAGAGTACATACTCAGGGTTATTGAGTTTCTTCTAAAGCACAATTTTTTCAGGAACCACAATGAGGGCTAAGTTTGCCCCATTCTACGCCAACATTTTTATGGGGTGGTGGGAGCGGTTCCAGGTCTTTGGAGATGGGAAAGTTTACTCCTCATGTGTCATCATGTACATGAGATTTATTGATGACATCTTGATTATCTGGTTCGGTGGTCCACTAATGGCAAAAGAATTTGTGGCCTATTTAAATTACAACTCAGTACATCTTAAATTCACATATGAGTGGCACCGGACCAGCATTAATTATCTGGATGTCATATTGACTTCAGACTATCTAGACTACTAGAGTGTTGTTTCCTCTCTCTTTCAGAAACCAATATCAGGAAATTCTATCTTTCATGCCCATAGTAACCATCCTGGGTATGTTTTTAAAGGGATAGTGAAAGGGCAGTTTTTGGGTGTCAAACGCAACTGTACTCGGGATGGAGATTTCAGAAGATAGAGTGAAAAACTCAAGAACAGACTAATGGCAAGAGACTATTACAAGCAAGTTGTGGATAGAGCCTATAAGGAAGTGCAGATGATGGGCAGAAATCAACTGCTTACTCCCTGAAAAGGGGGTGGTCAGAGGAAACAACATGGAGCAAAACAGAAGTCTCTGTTTGTGACAGCATACTCTAACAAGTACTATCAGGTGTGTAACACCATTCGCAAGAACCTCCCTATTTTAAGGGGGGATAGACAATTACGGACCTTTATAAGTGAGGGTGCCAATTTGTCTACAAACGTAACATGACTTTGGGTAATATTCTTTCCCAAAGTTTGTTAAGGAGTAAAAGGACTGAGAGCTCCTGGTTAAATTTTAAAGGCACTTACAGGTGCGGTAAACGTACCTGTAAATCCTTTGAACACATCCATGTTTCAGAAACTTTTGTTTCGGTGACCACTGGGGAAACATTTGAAACAAGGGGTTGCGTAAAGTGCAAAAGTAAATTTGTGGTCTACTTAGTCGAATGTATTTCTTGCACTAGACAATATGTAGGCAGGACGACCAGAGAGGTGGGTACAAGAATCAAGGAACATCTGGCCCACATTAGTGGTGAAAGGGCTGTCTCGGCTTTGTCGAGACATTTCTTGGAGACTCACTATGGAAATGTTGGTTCCTTCAGGTGGCAGGCTATCGAACAGATCCAGAAACCCCCTGGGGGGGTGTGATAAATTCCAGATACTTTCAATACAGGAAATATACTGGATACACAAATTGGGTAGCCTGCTACCTGTGGGATTCAACTCTGAATTTGACATAATTAACTACTGGAATAGGTGAACTAGGGGTTTGATATTTGAGTAATTTCATATTCCTTTATTTATCTATACTTGGAAAACATTATGACAAGTTGAATTAAATACGCCATTAATATCTATAGAACACCTGAGATAGTTGACACATGAAAGTGAACTTGATAGACACATGTTCTTATATAAATCAGGGATAAAAAGGAGTTCTATATGATTATTGGGTTAAGGTACTAGGCACTTGCTCCCCATTTTAGAGATATATTTAGAAACAGATTGTCTAAGTACTTGGATCTATTCAATTTGATATATCCAATTATTGGAATTGATAAGCAATGGGTTTGTAGGTTGTTAAATATGACATTCCTGTACCCATTTGTTACTACTATTCTCTGTAAAAGTGATGACGGTTTAGATACAGTTATGTTATGTTGATTGTAGATCGACATACATATAACCATTGAGCTAATCGACACACATAGAAAAGGGGACTGGTAGAATATATGATCTGTTGTATACCTGGGTTAAGAATGAGTTAAATATGTATATTGGGCCTTTGTATCTAGTATTTTGTCACACTTTAGGGATATATCTAAACACTGATTGTGACACCCACAATTTACTAAAAGGTACATATGTATGATATATAGGTTATGGGAATCTTTGAACCAATTTTTAATACATATGGTTTATATCAGTATTAGCCATATGCTTAATTTAATTAAGTTTAGATTCCATGCATAGTTTGTGCTATTTCTATTACCTTTCTATGTTTCATACCACCAATATAATTGTTCATCATTCTAAATAGCAGTTCTTAATATTCCAATGTATTAGGTTAACTGAGTATGTTTATTCTTTGTCAAATCCTATAATAGATATGTATTACTTATGTGTCTTTAATTAATGCCAGTAAATTAAGAGTTAATTTATGGGAGTATTTGGATTCTCCAATAGGAGAAGACCATTTCATTTAAAAATCCTGCACATGCAGTGAGATTTTAAGTTTATGACTACGGTCCCAGAGACCGAAACCAGTCAAACACTTTTCTTCACCATATTTTAACTAAGAGGAGCAACTATTTTGTTTTATGGAATACCAATAAAGTTTTTACTTTTATTACCACAATCTCTGCACTTGTGTCCGTCTTGAGGAGCCTAAGGGATATACCGTTTTTACTAGTCCTCAGTATAAGTTAGTACAGAGTATTGTTCCCCTCCATAATTTTTCCCACTCCCATCCTTTTACCTGCATTATGCCTTGCTCTTCAGTGAAAAACAGGGCTCACAGTGTAAGGAAAGTGTATGAATTTGCCTTTACAAATATGGTGGCCGTACAGAAAAAACTGCCACCATATTTGTACAGTAAGACTGCAGAAGTGCATATCTTCTAGTGTAGACTAATCAAGGGGAAGGACGGCTCAGAATTACAGTGAATCAGCTCCTATTGTTCCTATGCAGCGGCTGTCTAAGCTTTTACCAGGAGTCAGATCCAGTGAGAACGCATGGAAACGGAGTTCCTGCACTATTTTTGCAGGTGGAACTAAGTTTTCCCCGGACAGAGAACAGAAACACTTCAGTAAACACTGCTGCTGCTGGTGGGAGGAGCTGGAGCACAGTCTGGTTAGAGGGATCCTCTAGTAATGGACAGTAACACTTACTAAAATACACTAAATGCAAGCCTGTCAGCGGTCCTGCTGTGTGATCACCCCGCACTGTGTGGAACACATGGAGCTTATATTTATGTGTGGCTTGCTCTGGGGTTATTTAGCTCCCCTCAGCAGAAATAGGACTATTGCACCTTAAATGAGTGGGATTCTGTGACAGAGGAGGAGTCTGGAGTTGTTGTCAGACACAGAAGTCTGAGCCTTACCTGGAAAGGTAGGAGAGAAAGGAAGGAGGGGATTAGGAACTTAAACTAAGCTGGCTATTTACCATGTGAGTCAAAAACAAAGTATGGACACCCTGGATCTTGACATTAAACAACAGGCATTCATGTGTGTCTAGTTTAGTTATTTTAAAGCTGTTTTAAAAAAAAAAAAGTTCAGTGTTTCACCAAATAAAAAATGTGCTCATCAAGCAGGAAAGACACATGTCCTTCCAGCTTCCTGCTTTCTCTCTGATTGGAATTCATTTTAGTACTTCCAGTAATAGCTGGGATGAGGTTTGCAAGGGAAATACATGTGTACACACAAAAGGAAAATAGTCATTGCAATTAAAGGTGTTTGTGAAACATCTTGTAGTAGGATAAGCCCAATTACTTTATTGTATGCATCAATAGTATGTGCAGTCTGCTATGTTGGTGTCTGTGGGGTCAATTTATGTAAGTGCGAGCGGACATGATCCAATATAGAGGATCATGTCCGCAGCACATCGATAAATGCCGACAGCATACACTCTCTGCATTTACCATTGCACCAGCAGTTCTTGTGAACTGCTGGTGCAATGCCTCCCCCTGCAGATTCATGGCCAATCAGCCGCTAGCAGGGGGTGTCAATCAACCGAGATCGTATTCAATCAGGTTGATTTCTTTCTGCCGCCTAAGAGCAGACTTTAGACCGCTGCTTCATAACTTCTGTTTCTGGCAAGCCTGAAGGCTTGCCGGAAACACGGGGCATCAAGCTCCATACGAAGCTTGATAAATTGACCCCTGTATGTCTATCAATTTATGGTCAGAAGGCCAGATTCTCTGCAGATAATGTATTTGCTGCAGAATAAACTTTACCAGTTTCATCCCAAAGTGCAAGGTGACCTGTTTTGCTTTTAATGTTACTGTGCTCTCATGCCTCCTGCTTCCTTTGCCAGTGTTACTTGCTGCATAGTTACTTGGAATAAGTGTTAATGGTAAAATAAAATGTTATTCAGGTGCCTTGTGACCATAATTTTACTTTAAATCACATTATCATTGTTTCTTACTGCAAAGTGAGTGCATACACAAACCTTATCAAGATCATGATATCAAATGATTACATTACAGAGCCTTACACATCCCAAGAGCCAGGGAGTAACATTTTCTAAAATGTTGGATCTTTACATAAATGCCCCTTCAAAAATTTCACCCCTGCCATGTAAAAATGGAACCATGGGTGTCCATCCTCAGGCCCAAAGGCAACCATTCAGCCTTTCATTGGTTTTGCTTTCATTAACCAGAATGTATAGACTATATACATAGAAATACAGTGTGTGTGTGTGTGTGCGCGTATGTAAGTGTGTGTGTGTATATAAAACAATATTATTTGTGAGGGAGGTGGAAGTCTTGGTGAGTTCCCACTCTTTTTTTGTAGGACTTGACCCTTGGCTTCTACTGACTTCAAACAGCCAGAAAGGGTACTATTAAAATGGGAGGGCCCTTCCACAGCCTTTGCTTTAGGGCCCAGTGAGGTTTACTTACGCCCCTGTAATGTTTATTTACTTGTATCCCTCAAAAATATGTGTATACTTGAGTTGCAATACCTCTTCAATTGATACATTTTTCTTCATAAGGAATACTGTCATATTAGATATATTACTTCTCTATGTGCAATAAGGCATCTGCCTGTATAAAATGTATTAAAGAGACATTCAAATGTAAAAATGGTATGTATGTTACATTAGAGCATATAAAGACACAGTACTGTTAGATCAGAGAAAGTCATTTTTCAATTACTAATCCAACTAGCTACTGGTTTAACCCCACAGAGATAAAGTCCTGCATGCTCAATAGCGGCAACCATTACAGTTATATGGCATTCAATGAACCAATCAGGAGCGGCAGTTGCACGTAACTGCCAGTCATCAGCAGTTTTCTGCCTGGGACCTTCGCAGGGGTTAACCACGTTATTATTTGAAACACAAAATTTTGGGTCAAAATTTAAATGCACTTAAATGAATTATATCTTTGAATACAAACATATTTGCAATATACATGTACAGGCAAAAATGCTTTTAGTGTTAACCTTTATGGTACAAGCACCTAAGGCTCTCTGATCAAGTGCCTAAATACATGTTTGAAACAGCTATATTTTTAGAAGCATTTTTGTTAATACATGTACATTACAAAAATGCTTCTAGTCAAAACTGAAATTCATTTATTTGGATTCCAATTTTGTCTGGAATGTCCCCTTCTCTGCACATTCTTTGTTGGTGAGTCAATAAATTGTATTTCAGATAAGCTGTTGGTAATTCTGTATGGTTTTTTCACTTTAAACAGACTCATTTAAATGTAATCAATTCATGGAGAGGATAGGTATACAGTAGTACCTAGGGAAGATATTAGGTGAGATACACTGAATGTATTTATAAGCTAGCAACACCTCTGCATACACAACAAAATGTAGTGCTGTATGAACCATATGTGGTGAAACTGTTTAATGGAGGCCTGCTGGGCTACAGTAAGCAGACATGTCTGGGCAGCAGTATGCAGACACTTACATGAGTGTCCAAGCAAAGAGTCCACATCTAGTTTTCCCTCATGACCTGTGTAGGGAATATATTAAGATTAGGAAATATGGGCCCTGCCAGGCAGCTCTCTAAGAATAGAGGATGTCTGTGTGTTGTGGTAACTTGAATGTTCAAAATTAAATAGTACAAGGGAAGAACTGGTCAATAATGTAAATCACCCAAAGTGTGCTGCTGAAATAAATTGGAAAACTGTCCAGCATGAGAAAATGCAGAGTCACCATTTGTCAAACATAAGTCTTAAATAAAGAAGGCTGTATGGGGTCACAATTAGTAATGGAAGCAAATACAGTGCTTAGCAACATTGGAATCAGTGGAGGGTCTGAGGATGGAGAAGAAAAGAAAAAAAGAAAAGGAAGAGGTACCTTCACTAGACACTGCCCCCTGCAGTGCACTCACAGAAGGTATACAGTATTACATAATTATCAAACATATCTCCATCTCACTCCTTGAGGTCAATAGATTCTGTGTTTCAGGCTGGGCATTTATAAAGTGTGCTAAGACTCTGCATCAGATGGAAACATTTTAAAAGGTTCAGATTCATATACATGGTGTCACACATTCATAAGCATGTTGTTTCTCTACTAAATTAGTGCTGAGAGAGTTCAGATCTTTGCTCCACATAACTCTGCTTTTCATTTAGTCACATAAAGCTGGAGTCCTTTAGCTATAGGAGGAGTGTCAAGTTTTTTTAAGAGTGTTTGGCCAAACTGGTGATAAACTTCTTAAAAAAAATCTCAAGAGTATCCACGGTACCTTTTTATAAAAATTTAAAGGGGCATTAAAGAAACATTAGATATTTTTTTCTTACAAATTATTATTGCTCAATAGTTAAAATGTAATTGCAGATAAACGGTATAGGAAAAATTAATTATTCTGCATGACAATTGTAGTCAATCAATCCAAGTGGTATGGTGTTAACCAGAGGCAGAGTATCTTGAAATTAGTTATGAGTGCCAGCTAGGTTCACAACCACTAATCTATAGAACTAGCTGTGGTTTTAGTCAACAATGTGCATTTAGTCTGTATAAAGTACTTGAAACAAGGTAGGCAGCAAGATAATAGGGAACCCAATTCACACTCTGATGGATAAGGGCAATCTTGATTGGAACCTATTTGAAAGTAAATTACCTGTTCCTTGGGTGGTCAGATGGCACACGAGCAGATAAAGAAAAACTGGACATACCAATGGCGGAACCCTTTGTATAGGCTTAACTTTCTTCTGCAGAACTACAATACATGCAAAAGACTGGTGTAATAACAAGCATATCTTATTGGCATGCTTATAAAGAGTGGGTGGCTTGCGAGTATTTTTAATATTCATAAATACAATGGTGTCTATTCAAAGAGCTCCAACTGAACATCGGTGTAAGATAGTGACCTCTTGCAAGTATTTCCAAAGTATTTATTAATATAAATCTTAAATGTTGATGATCAAAGTAATGTTAAAGGTAAACTATCAGCACTTCTTATGTGACTAGTTTTGCCTTTATATATTAGTACAGGCCTTTTGCTGGACTCACACCATCTTGTGCACCATATCTGTCCTACCCGTGGCTTTGTATCCACCAGCTCTTTTATAGGTCTACTACTGAAGGTTCTGAAAGATAATGAGTTTATAGAAAGGTAAATCCACCACATATAGGGCTAGATTACAAGTGGAGCGCTAAATTATTGTGTGCCCTCAGACGGGCAAATTTGCCCATTTGTGGAGGGGCGATAATTAACCAGCCATTACCAGGGCCGGATTTCCCATTATGCACAGTAGGCATGTGCCTACAGCCACACTGCAGGGAGGGGCGCCTGCCTGTATGATAGATTTACTGTTATCAGCATTTTTTTTAAATTGAAATTTCGCAGGCTCCATGCGCCAGCCAATGAGGCGCCACGTCAGTGACGTCACACTCACTGACCCTGATGGGGAGGAGGAGAGAAGAGGAAGAGGTTAAAAACAAATGCTGTGTCTTGTTGTACCTGTACGGTGTACCATGTTACCCTCTGTTGTGCAAAGGTGGCTGAATAAACCAAAGGTAAGAGACCATTATTTACGTGTCACCCAGAGACCCATCCTCTTCCACCAGACATCTCCTCTGGATCCTGCTGGGTGAGTGATTATATGATGAGATAATATGACCGACCTTGTCACTTTTATTTAACAATAACTTTCAGCGGCAGGTACAGATTGTAACGTAGATCCTCTATTATGTACCGCAGTACGGTTCTAGTATTGCTTCCTCATTAAAGTGACTAAATTGTTTACATATACATGTATTTTGTATATAGTGTACAAGCATTTCTTTTTTACTTTCTTTATTGCCTCAATTGATATTACTATATATATATATATATATATATATATATATATATATATATATATATATATATATATATATATATATATATATATACACACACACACACACACACACACATATATATATCTGTGTGTGTGTGTATATATATATATATATATATATATATATATATATATATATATATATATATATAATATGTGTGTGTGTGTGTACAGGTATCCTTCTGTTTACGCCGGGGATAGGTTCCAGAAGGAATGGTTGTAAATCGAAACCGTTGTAAATTGAAACCCAGTTTATAATGTAAGTCAATGGGAAGTGAGGGAGTTAGGTTCCAAACCCCTCTCAAAATTGTCATAAGTAACACCTAATACATTATTTTTAAAGCTTTGAAATGAAGACTTTAAATGCTAAACAGCATTATAAACAGTATCAAATAATCACACAAAACAAAATATATAATTAAACTAAGTTAAATGAACAAAAACATTTGCTAAACTGCATTATAAACCTTATGAAATAATCACATAACACAGACTTTACTTGCATTTTTCTGCAAACAGTTCTTTCTATGCATTCCAATCTGGACTGATTTATAGACAGAAAGATCTTGTTCCTATGAAGGCTGCTCGATAGCTCATGTCTAGCTACACTGAATAAATTCCAGCTTGCTTGTGTGCTAAGCTTTGCATATATTTGCTGCAACACAAGCGGACAGCTTCACCTACTGGCTATTTTAATCAATGCACTGCTTTCTCAATGCTTTTCAATAGCAGTCACATGACTAAAAAAAAAGATTGTTATTCTGAAACGGTGTAAATTGAAATTGAACCGGTTTAAACCGAGGGCCATCTGTATATATATATATATAATATATATATATAATATATATGTAGGTAAGCTTTACAAATACACACTCAGCCTAAGTGTTGTAGGTATCCGGAAAAAAGCAGGCAACACAGGGAATTCAATCAAAAGAAAAGGCTTTATTCCAATCCTTGGAAAAACAGCAGGGCCTTAACCCATATGGATTGGAATAAAGCCTTTTCTTTTGATTGAATTCCCTGTGTTGCCTGCTTTTTCCGGATACCTACAACACTTAGGCTGAGTGTGTATTTGGAAAGCTTACATACATGCAATACTCCTGCTTGCAGTGCACCGGGTAGTTGCTCCATTAGTGTGTGCCACTTTTTCTGCATTTGCATTTTGCTGGTGGTGTTGTGTGCGGCTGCAAGTCGCCGTTGTGAGTTGTTCATCTGTCTTGATGAAGGCTTCTATGTAAGCCGAAACGTCGACCTATCCTTATGACTTTCTAATGTTGTTGTTATAAACAATAAACTAACTTTGATGTTTATAAATCCTGAGAGTGCCCTCCCTTTCCTAGCTCTTACATATATATATATATATATATATATATATATATATATATATATATATATATATATATATATATGTGTGTGTGTATATAACCAGCAGGATGGGGCAGTTTACACTACAGAAAAGGGTTTGGGGTGCCCTGACTAATGATCGAGGGATGGGGGGAGGGGGGGACACTACGCTACAGAAAATGATGAAAGAAATAAAAAATTAAAAAAATTTAAAAATCATCCATTCTTTTTAACTTTTTTTTGTGATGGGGGGGGACAGAGGGCGCTTCAGTTATTTTTGCCTACAGACACCTGAGATGTAAATCTGGCCCTGGCCATTACAAGTGGCTGGCTATTGCTACCACAAGCTCGTGGTAGCAATTAGCGCTCAGAAAATTAACCAGTGATCCAATCTCTGATTAATTTTCTTAAAAGTGACCCAAATACCCTTAGAGGGCATTATAGTTTTTAATTTTAAAAACTGTAGCATTTTTTATTTAATTAAAAATAACAGCACCAGGGTGTTTTGGGGTCTAAAGTTGATGGGAGTGCGGTACGTAGAATAAAAATGATGCTGAAAAGTGCCTATACATTGCAGTCTATGCAGTCTAAGGGAACTGTGTATTCCCAGCAAATATATATGTATACACATATTAACACATAAATATATATGTATATAGTCATATACATATATATATATTTATATTTGCTGGCCATCGGTGCACTACTTACCCCATTCACTGTGCGAGGTTCTGATGCCATCTGTGACATCATCAGAACGAGGCTATGGAAGCAGCTCTTGTGAGTGCAATTGCTTTTAACTTGTAATACCAGTGCACATTAGCGCTCTCTGGTATTACACACTAGAGTGCTAATATTGCTTTCAGAAAAAGCAATATATAGTGCTCCACTTGTAATCTGGTTAGCCATTAAGATTTCTTGGAGAGATTCATCTATGAAGTTTCACATTCTTCCATGGTATTTGAATTTAGTTTTGGAGGCTTTTGCAACACTATGGCCCCTATTTATGAAATTCTGGCGGACCTGATCCGACAGTGCGGATCAGGTCCGCCAGACCTCGCTGAATATAGCGAGCAATACGCTCGCCGTATTCAGTATTGCACCAACAGCTCACAAGAGCTGCTGGTGCAATGCCGCCCCCTTCAGACTCGCAACCAATAGGCCGCCAGCAGGGGTGTGTCAATCAACCCGATCATACTCGATCGAGTTGATTTCTGGCGATGTCTGTCCGCCTGCTCAGAGCAGGCGGACAGGTTATGGAGCAGCAGTCTTTGTGACCGCTGCTTCATAACTGCTGTTTTTGGCGAGCCTTTAAAACAAAGGTGTGTTTTAGGACATTGTTCTTTCCAAAGCATTGGAATATTACATCTATGAATGCTGGCTGTTCTATCATTTTGTGCTAATGCTATAGATAGCAAATACATTAGTTAGAGACTTTTGAAAGTTACTAAGTATATTATGAAGACTGATAACTATTGTATCACCCATTATGGTTCCAGAAATGTAAATAAATTAAAACTCTTTTGGACAATTAAGGAAATACCTCCAACCTTCTATGAGCTTAGAAAGAAGTAACCACCTTTTGAATATGATCTCCAATCTTAGCTATAGTTTCATCAGCTGCCAGATAAAACTAAGCCTCTGGAAAAACTATACCAGGCAGTCGCCTAATGTTCATTAAATATATTTAGTAAATTGTATCTATTCAAAGAATGTTCTCCTTCACAAGCATTTTGCTACTATTTATTTATTCCAATTCTGTCATAAACCCACTGGTTGGAACTCATATGATATATTATCAACTACATATGAGAAAAACAGTTTTTATATTTACAGATAGAGGTGTAGTCATCTTCCAAAGTGCATACACATAATCCTTCAGGAAGAGGAGGCTGTATATTTAAGGGATTAATAAAGCTACTGAAGACTTCTGGGTAGTCCCTACCTACTGAATTTGGCACTAAGCTATAGACACAGAAATACATCCTCACACACTTGAACACATATATAATCTATATTACACTAAAATGTATTAGTCTTCCCTTTCGTTCTTTACAGTTACCAGTTCATGTGCAAATTTGATGAAATCATGATCATTTTGCATAGAATGAGACATTGTCCTATTCCTATGCACAGTTATCACACTGAAACACATACACACACACTAACTTCCCACTCCTGTGTGCCTGCTGATGTCACCATTAACATAAATGTCCCCAGTATTGCCTGATGACAAACATATACATTCCCCAGTTTATTAATGGGCTGGCCAGGAAGGTGCCCTCTAAAAAAGTTACCCCTAGGCCGATGCCTACATTGCAAAGTGAAAAATCTACCCATCAGCGTACTGAAAAAATAAATGTATTAATAATATTAATAAAATGGAAAAATCAAGATAATAGATATACTCAGATATATTTCCTTATTTTACGCCGAATTATTAAGCACCGTATGGTGCCTAATACATCTGTTTCCGTGCGAGCCTTCAGGCTCGCCGGAAACAGCAGTTAAGAAGCAGCGGTCTTAAGACCGCTGCTCTTTAACTGGTCCGTCGCCTCTAAACGGCGGACAGCAATCAGATACTATCGGGTTGATTGACACCCCCTGCTAGCGACAGATTGGCCGCGAATCTGCAGGGGGCGGCATTGCACAAGCAGTTTAAACAATAACATTACCGGTGTAGACTGTCCCTTTAAGGAACAGTAAAGTAAAAATGCAATAGAGAATGCAGCTTTAAACAACTTTCCAATTTACCTCTATTATCAAATTTGCTTTCTTCTCTTTAAATCAATCTATAGCAATCTTATACACTGTTGCAAACACTGGTGCCATAGATTTCTCTTTATATCCTGTGTGGAAGATTAAACTTTGAGAATTCTGTCAAAAATAATTGCAACAATGTTTATAGCAATCTTATGAAAAAAAGAGAAAATGGGTTAACTGCGCTGTGAAACCCTATTAAGCCTGTGCAAACAAGAGGAATCTCTCAACCTCTAAACAAATACTGAAGTGAAAAAGGGAATAATATGGATTCTAGAAGAAACCATAGAATTCAAATAACACAGGCGCTATAAAGCTTAAAATAGTGGTGGTGTAAAATAAAGAAAATGGTAATTACCAAATGTGTAAAAACACGTGTAAATATAAATTAAATTCTGTGCAAACACAAAATAGCCAATAAAAGTGAATAAACACAAAATTATTGTGCAAGATTCTGCATATATTTAATACCAAGTAAAAATGTGAACAGTTTAAAAAACCAAATGCAAAGTGACAAATGCGCTGATCAGACGCAGTAACATGTGCAGTATACAAATAGCAACAATTACTGAATAAAACAATTAAAAAACAGAGGATGGAAAAGAGCGATCTCCTGAATCCAAATGGTCATCCGATGAGGCGGTCTTTATTGAGCCCAGGTTGAAGATATTTCAGTCAGGTTGGAACGAGACGAGAGACCGATAAAATGGCAAAAGAGGCACCAATACAGGGAGTGCAGAATTATTAGGCAAATGAGTATTTTGACCACATCATCCTCTTTATGCATGTTGTCTTACTCCAAGCTGTATAGGCTCTAAAGCCTACTACCAATTAAGCATATTAGGTGATGTGCATCTCTGTAATGAGAAGGGGTGTGGTCTAATGACATCAACACCCTATATCAGGTGTGCATAATTATTAGGCAACTTCCTTTCCTTTGGCAAAATGGGTCAAAAGAAGGACTTGACAGGCTCAGAAAAGTCAAAAATAGTGAGATATCTTGCAGAGGGATGCAGCACTCTTAAAATTGCAAAGCTTCTGAAGCGTGATCATCGAACAATCAAGCGTTTCATTCAAAATAGTCAACAGGGTTCGCAAGAAGCGTGTGGAAAAACCAAGGCGCAAAATAACTGCCCATGAACTGAGAAAAGTCAAGCGTGCAGCTGCCAAGATGCCACTTGCCACCAGTTTGGCCATATTTCAGAGCTGCAACATCACTGGAGTGCCCAAAAGCACAAGGTGTGCAATACTCAGAGACATGGCCAAGGTAAGAAAGGCTGAAAGACGACCACCACTGAACAAGACACACAAGCTGAAACGTCAAGACTGGGCCAAGAAATATCTCAAGACTGATTTTTCTAAGGTTTTATGGACTGATGAAATGAGAGTGAGTCTTGATGGGCCAGATGGATGGGCCCGTGGCTGGATTGGTAAATGGCAGAGAGCTCCAGTCCGACTCAGATGCCAGCAAGGTGGAGGTGGAGTACTGGTTTGGGCTGGTATCATCAAAGATGAGCTTGTGGGGCCTTTTCGGGTTGAGGATGGAGTCAAGCTCAACTCCCAGTCCTACTGCCAGTTTCTGGAAGACACCTTCTTCAAGCAGTGGTACAGGAAGAAGTCTGCATCCTTCAAGAAAAACATGATTTTCATGCAGGACAATGCTCCATCACACGCGTCCAAGTACTCCACAGCGTGGCTGGCAAGAAAGGGTATAAAAGAAGAAAATCTAATGACATGGCCTCCTTGTTCACCTGATCTGAACCCCATTGAGAACCTGTGGTCCATCATCAAATGTGAGATTTAGAAGGAGGGAAAACAGTACACCTCTCTGAATAGTGTCTGGGAGGCTGTGGTTGCTGCTGCACGCAATGTTGATGGTGAACAGATCAAAACACTGACAGAATCCATGGATGGCAGGCTTTTGAGTGTCCTTGCAAAGAAAGGTGGCTATATTGGTCACTGATTTGTTTTTGTTTTGTTTTTGAATGTCAGAAATGTATATTTGTGAATGTTGAGATGTTATATTGGTTTCACTGGTAAAAATAAATAATTGAAATGGGTATATATTTGTTTTTTGTTAAGTTGCCTAATAATTATGCACAGTAATAGTCACCTGCACACACAGATATCCCCCTAAAATAGCTATAACTAAAAACAAACTAAAAACTACTTCCAAAACTATTCAGCTTTGATATTAATGAGTTTTTTGGGTTCATTGAGAACATGGTTGTTGTTCAATAATAAAATTAATCCTCAAAAATACAACTTGCCTAATAATTCTGCACTCCCTGTATAAGGTTAACACTTATACTTACACCGGAATCGGAATCGCTGTCCAGAGATTAAGCCACTGAGAGGAGTTCACATGACCGCATCACCGATTCCGGTGTAAGTATTACAGGCCCACTTATCAAGCTCCGTATGGAGCTTGAAGGGCCGTGTTTCTGGCGAGTCTTCAGACTCGCCAGAAACACAACTTATGAAGCAGCGGTCTAAAGACCGCTGCTCCATAACCCTGTCCGCCTGCTCTGAACAGGCGGACAGGAATCGCCAGACATCAACCCGATCGAATACGATCGGGTTGATTGACAGCTCCCTGCTGGCGGCCGATTGGCCGCGAGTCAGCAGGGGGCGGCGTTGCACCAGCAGCTCTTGTGAGCTGCTGGTGCAATGTTAAATGCGGAGAGCGTATTGCTCTCCGCATTTAGCGAGGTCTTGCGGACCTGATCCGCAGTGTCGGATCAGGTCCGCAAGCCCTTTGATAAATGGGCCTGTAAGTGTTAACCTAATATTGGTGCCTCTTTTGCCATTTTATCGGTCTCTCGTCTCGTTCCAGCCTGACTGAAATATCTTCAACCTGGGCTCAATAAAGACCGCCTCATCGAATGACCATTTGGATGCAGGAGATCGCTCATTTCCATCTCATTAATTGTTTTATTCAGTAATTGTTGCTATTTGTATACTGCACATGTTACTGCGTCTGATCAGCGCATTTGCCACTTTGTATTTCGTTTTTTAAACTGTTCACATTTTTACTTGGTATTAAATATATGCAGAATCTTGCACAATAATTTTGTGTTTTTTCACATTTATTGGCTATTTTGTGTTTGCACAGAATTTAATTTATATTTATATTTACACGTGTTTTTACACATTTGGTAATTACAATTTTCTTTATTTTACACCACCACTATTTTAAGCTTCATAGCGCCTGTGTTATTCTATGGTTTCTTCTAGAATCCATATTATTCCCTTATAGCAATCTTATACACTGTTGCAAACACTGCTGCCATAGACTGCTAAAGACACGTACACAGTCCTGAGCTCCAATCAGCCTATCTGTAGTGCACGAGGGATATGGGATTTTTCTTTTGCTTTTTGCACACAATCGGCTAGATTACGAGTCTTGCGGTATGAGTAAAAAAGCAGTGTTAAGGCTCATAACGCTGCTTTTTTACTACCGCTGCTATTACGAGTCTTGTAGGTACAGCTGTCCCGCACACTTTTTTTGCCTTACCGCAAATCAATTTATTCAATTTGCATATAGTCTATTTTCAATAGGACTTCCATAGCACCGGTATTAAAAGCTTTTTTTTAGGCCAAAAAGTGAGCGGTACAGCCTATCCCGCAAGATTCGTAACGCATTCTAAAGTCAGTAGTTATAAGTTTTACACTGCAAAGCTGTAGCATAAAACTCATAACTAAAAATGCTAAAAAGTACACTAACACCCATAAACTACCTATTAACCCCTAAACCGAGGCCCTCCCGCATTGCAAACACTAAAATAAAATTATTAACCCCTAATCTGCCGCTCCCGACATCGCCACCACTATAATAAACATATTAACCCCTAAACCACCGCACTCCTGCATCGTAAACACTAGTAAACACCTGCAAAAAAGCAGCGTTCAGCTCCTAACGCAGTCCCATTGTTTCTAAGTCTACACCTAACACCCTAACATGAACCCGAGTCTAAATACCCCTAACCTTACACTTATTAACCCCTAATCTGCCGTCCCCGCTATCGCTGGCACCTACATTATATTATTAACCCCTAATCTGTCGCTCCGGACACCGCCGCCACCTACATTATAGCTATGAACCCCTAATCTGTCCCCCCTTGTCGCCGCCACCTACCTACACTTATTAACCACTAATCTGCCGACTGGACATTGCCGCCACTATAATAAATGTATTAACCCCTAAACTGCCGCACTCCCGCCTCGCAAACACTATAATAAATTTTATTAACCCCTAATCTGCCCTCCCTAACATCGCCGCCACCTACCTACAATTATTAACCCCTAATCTGCCGCCCCCAACATCGCCACTACTATAATAAAGTTATTAACCCCTAAACCTAAGTCTAACTCTAACCCTAACACCCCCTAAGTTAAATATAATTTAAATAAATCTAAATAAAATTACTACAATTAAACAAATTAATCCTATTTAAAACTACTTACCTATAAAAAAAAACCTAATATAGCTACAATATAAATAATAATTACATTGTATCTATTTTAGGATTTATATTTATTTTACAGGTAACTTTTAACTAGGTACAATAGCTATTAAATAGCTAATAACTATTTAATAGCTACCTAGTTAAAATAATTACAAAATTACCTGTAAAAAAAATCCTAACCTAAGTTACAAATACACCTAACACTACACTATCAATAAATTAAATAAATTACCTACAATGTTCTAAACTAAAATACAATTAAATAAACTAAACTATAGTACAAAAAAACAAACACTAAATTACAAAAAATAAAAAAATATAACAAGAATTTTAATCTAATTACACCTAATCTAAGCCCCCTAATAAAATAAAAAAGCCCCCCAAAATAATAAAATTCCCTACCCTATACTAAATTACAAAAGTAATCAGCTCTTTTACCAGCCCTTAAAATGGCTTTTTGCGGGGCATTGCCCCAAAGTAATCAGCTCTTTTACCTGTCAAAAAAAATACAAGACCCCCCCAACATTACAACCCACCACCGACACAGGATCAGCCAATAGAATTGACCTCGCATTCTATTGGCTGATCCAATCAGCCAATCGGATTGAACTTCAATCCGTTTGGCTGATTAAATCAACCAATCGGATTTTTCCTACCTTAATTCCGATTGGCTGATAGAATCTTATCAGCCAATCGGAATTCGAGGGACGCCATCTTGGATGATGTCATTTAAATGAACCTTCATTTAGTCGTCGGCTGTGGAAAGAAGAGGCTGCTCCGCGTCGGATGTCTTGAAGATGGATGAAGATAGAAGATGGATGAAGATAGAAGATGCCGCTTGGATGAAGCCTTCTCCCGGTCCGGATGTCCTCTTCTGCCCTGATCGGATGAAGACTTGTGCCGGTCCGGATGTCCACTTCTGTCCCATTGGTGCCCGGCTGGCTGAAGACGGCTCAAGGTAGGGTGATCTTCAATGGGGTAGTATTAGGTTTTTTTAAGGGGGGATCGGGTGGGTTTTAGAGTAGGGGTGTGTGGGTGGTGGGTTGTAATGTTGGGGGGGGCTTGTATTTTTTTTTACAGGTAAAAGAGCTGATTACTTTGGGGCAATGCCCCGCAAAAAGCCCTTTTAAGGGCTAGTAAAAGAGCTGATTGCTTTGTAATTTAGTTTAGGGTAGGGATTTTTATTATTTTGGGGGGCTTTTTTATTTTATTAGGGGGCCTAGATTAGGTGTAATTAGATTAAAATTCTTGTAATATTTTTTTATTTTTTGTTATTTAGTGTTTGTTTTTTGTACTATAGTTTAGTTTATTTAATTGTATTTTAGTTTAGATAATTGTAGGTAATTTATTTAATTAATTTATTGATAGTGTAGTGTTAGGTGTATTTGTAACTTAGGCTAGGATTTATTTTACAGGTAATTTTGTAATTATTTTAACGAGGTAGCTATTAAATAGTTATTAACTATTTAATAACTATTGCACCTAGTTAAAATAAATACAAAGTTGCCTGTAAAATAAATATAAATCCTAAAATTTTATTTTAGTGTTTGTGATGTGGGGGGCCTCGGTTTTGGGGTTCATAGGTAGTTTATGGGTGTTAGTGTACTTTATAGCACTGTAGTTAAGAGCTTTATGTTCCGGCGTTAGCCCATAAAACTCTTAACTACTGACTTTTTTAGGCGGTAGGAGTCTTGGCGGTAGAGGCTGTACCGCTCACTTCTTCCAAGACTCGTAATACCGGCGATAGGCAAATCCCATAGAAAAGATAGGATACGCAATTGAAGTAAGGGGATTTGCGGTAGCCAAAAGTCGCGGAATAAAAGTGAGCGGTACACCTGTACCTGCCAAACTCGTAATACCAGCGGGCATTAAAAAGCAGCGTTAGGACCCCTTAACGCTGCTTTTTAAGGCTAACGCAGAACTCTAAATCTAGGTGTAAATAATTCCTATTTAAAAATAAATACTTACCTGTAAAATAAACCCTAAGCTAGATACAATATAACTAATAGTTACTTTGTAGCTAGCTTAGGGTTTATTTTTATTTTACAGGCAAGTTTGTATTTATTTTAAATAGGTAGAATAGTTACTAAATAGTTATTAACTATTTAATAACTACCTAGCTAAAATAAATACAAATTTACCTGAAAAATAAAGCCTAACCTAAGTTACAATAACACTTAACACTACACTACAATTAAATAAATTACCTAAATTAAATACAATTAAATAAATTAAATACAATTACCTAAATTACACTAAATAAAAAAACAAATTACAAGATATTTAAACTAATTACACCTAATCTAATAGCTCTATCAAAATAAAAAAGCCCCCCAAAATAAAAAAAAACCCTAGCCTAAACTTAACTACCAAAAGCCCTTAAAAGGGCCTTTTGCGGGGCATTGTCCCAAAGAAATCAGCTCTTTAACCTGTTAAAAAATATACAAACAACCCCCGCAACAGTAAAACCCACCACCCACACAACCAAACCCCCCAAATAAAACCCTAACTTAAAAAACCTAAGCTCCCCATTGCCTTGAAAAGGGCATTTGGATGGGCAGCCCAAAGCCCTAACCTAAAAATAAAACCCACCCAATAAACCCTTAAAAAAAAACTAACATTAACCCCTGAAGATCCACTTACAGTTTTGAAGATCTGACATCCATCCTCAACAAAGCCGGGAGAAGTCTTCATCCAAGCCGGGAGAAGTGGTCCTCCATCCGGTGTGGAGCGGGTCCATTTTCAAGACATCCGACGCGGAGCATCCTCTTCTTCCGATGACTACCCAACGAATGAAGGTTCCTTTAAGTGACATCATCCAAGATGGCGTTAGGGTTAGACTTAGATTTAGGGGTTAATAAATTTAGTATGAGGCGGCGACGTTGGGGGTGGCAGATTAGGGGTTAATAAATGTAGGTAGGTGGCAGCGATGTTAGGGACGGCAGATTAGGGTTTAATACTATTTAACTAGTGTTTGCGATGCAGCGATGTCCGGAGCGGCAGATTAGGGGTTAATAAGTGTAAGATTAGGGGTGTTTAGACTCAGGGTTTATGTTAGGGTGTTAGGTGTAAACATAAAATGTGTTTCCCTATAGGAATCAATGGGGCTGCGTTACGGAGCTTTACGCTGCTTTATTGCAGGTGTTAGGCTTTTTTTTCAGCCGGCTCACCCCATTGATGTCTATGGGGAAATCGTGCATGAGCACGTACAACCAGCTCACCGCTGACTTAAGCACCGCTGGTATTGGAGTGGGGTATGGAGCACAATTTTGCTCTACACTCACTTCTTGTCTTTTAACGCCGGGTTTAGGAAAACCTGTAATACCAGCGCTGTAGGAAAGTGAGCATTAGCACCGCACCCCTCTTACCGCAAAACTCATAATCTAGCCGAATGAAAATAGCCCGCAAATTACAAGATGAAAGTAAACGCATTCACTCAAGTGCAATCAAATTTAACGTGTGTTGGGTTAGAGCAACTTTAGAGCTTGCATAAAGGTTAGGGTTAGGGGAAGAAAAAAAAAAGAAAAAGTTGCATAAATCACAACATAAATACATGTAAAAGTACAGTTACACTCATATAAACACTATCTGATAAAAAATATTTTTTAAAACATTATTTAAGCAGTTATAAGGGCTCAAATATAGATGATATAAGGGGGCCTATTTATGAAATGTCTGTCCGACATGATCCGATCAGCGGATCATGTCCGACAGACATTCACTCTCCGCATTCAGCATTGCAACAGCAGCTCTTGTGAACTGCCGGGGCAACGCCGCCCAAGTAGATTTGCCGCTAATCGGCTGCTAGCAGGGGGTGTCAATCAACCCAATCGAATTCGATCGGGTTGATTTCACGCAATCTCTGTCCGTCTCCTCAGAGCAGGCAGACAGGTTATGGAGCAGCGGTCTTTAGACCGCTGCTTCATAACTGGTGTTTCTGGCGAGTCTGAAGGCTCGCCAGAAACACGGCCCTTCACGCTCCATACAGAGCTTGATAAATGGACCCCATGGTTTTTGGAAGAAAAGGGCTACAAAGGGCTTTAACACACATTTATATATATATACATATACATATATATATATATATATATATATATATATATATATATATATATATACATACATACATAGACATGTCTAAATATGTGTATGTAAGTGTATAAATATATAGATGTGTGTAAATATGTATTTAAGCATTATGTGTTTTACTGTATATGAACTGTACATATTTCACATTCCAATGTTCTTCATTTACAGAATAATGTACTTTTTATTGTAAATACATATTTCTCTATATTTCTACACCTGTATATCTATTCCTATAGATACATAGGTATAGATATCTATTTTACATGAACAGTATAAGATATATACAGATATTAAAATATATTTAACAATAAAAAGTACATTATTTTCTATGTAAAGAACATAGGAATGTAAAATATGTATAACACACATCAGGGTTTTCAACTAAGGACTAACGTGGTCGGGTTAGCGCACATGAAGAATTGCTATCTTCAATGCG
>NC_069501.1:628816523-628891523 GCF_027579735.1 Bombina bombina
TCATTTTTCTACTCGGGAGATGTAGCTTTAGGTTTTTCGTTGACAACCATACCTGGTCTCCAATTTGGTATGAAGGTGGTTGTCTGTGCCACAAATCATAATAGTGCTTTTGGGAGTTCTGAGCTTTTGAAACGTTTTCTTTGATAACCCGAATATTGTCTAGGAGTGCATTATTCCATTCATCAACCAGAGGAGAATTGGAAGGAGTAGTACTAACTGAAGTGATGGTTGGATGGTACCCATAATTTGCAAAGAACGGAGATAATTTTGTGGATGAGTTGGTTAGGTTATTGTATGAAAATTCAGCGAAGGGTAGGTATGTTATCCAGTTGTCTTGCTGATAGGAACAGAAACATCGTAAGTACTCATCTAACCATTGGTTGATTCTTTCAACCTGTCCGTTTGCTTGTGGATGGAATGCAGTTGTGTATTGATGAGTTATGTTAAGAGATTGACAGAGACTTTTCCAAAATTTAGATGTGAACTGAGATCCCCTGTCAGATATCAGAACTGTTGGTACTCCATGAAGCCGAATCACATGTTGTATGAATAGTTTAGCTGTTTCCGCTGAAGTGGGAAGTTTATGAAATGGGATAAAATGCGACATTTTGGTGAAACTGTCAACAACTACCATGATAGTGGTATAATTTTTTGATGGGGGTAGATCCACAATAAAGTCAACTCCTACTTGTTTCCAGGGTCTGTCAGAAGTTGGAATGGATATTAAAAGCCCGTACGGTAATTTCCGCTCTGTTTTGCAAACTTGACAAGTAACACAACTCTTTATGTAACTTGAGACAGTTTCCCTCAATTGAGGCCACCAATATGTCCTTGTTATAAGTTCGATGGTGCGTGATTCCCCTGGATGACCAGCTAAGGGTGAATCATGGTGGTGTTGTAGGATTTGATGTCTCAAATCTTTAGGAATATAGATCATATTCTTGTAGTAGTATAATCCGTCTTTCAGTTCCAAAGGAACCTTAGTGTCAGTGGGTGAATTTTTCGAAGAGTTCTTTATATCAGTAAGAAAGTCTGAAGTTAATCCGATGAAGCGTTCAGAAGGAATTATAGATCTAGGATTTTCATTAGGAATAGGTTCGGATAATTGTCGAGAGAGTGCATCCGCTTTTCCATTTTTGTTTGCAGGGCGGTATAGGATTTGGAAGTCGAATCTTGCAAAGTAAAGACTCCACCGTACCTGTCTAGCTGATAGAGTTTTGTTATTTTGCAAGTATTGGAGATTTTTGTGGTCTGTGTATATTATGAAGGGCATTTTTGCACCTTCTAGTAAGTGTCTCCAGAATTCTAACGATTTGCGGATGGCGAGTAATTCTTTGTCTCCTATTGCGTAATTCCTCTCTGCTGATGTCATACTTTTTGAGAAATAGGAGATTGGATGTAAAGGATCTTTGGATGTTTTCTGTTGTGAAAGTACTGCACCAATCGCAAAGTCTGAGGAATCAACTTCCAGTACATATTGTAAATCAACATTCGGAAATTTAAGTATGGGTGCTTCTGTGAAAGTTTGTTTCAGGAAGTCAAATACTTTGGAATGAGTTTGATTCCAATGGAATTGTTGAGTTGAACCAGTAAGTTGTGTGAGTGGTCTCACTATTGAAGAAAAATTCTTTATAAATTTTCTGTAATAATTGGCAAACCCTAAGAACCTTTGGAGAGACTTTTTGTCTTTAGGAGTTGGCCAATTTTTCACTGAATCAACCTTCTCGGTTTGCATTTGGATACCGTCAGGAGATATAGTGTAGCCTAAGAATGAGATAGTGGTATTGTGGAATGAACACTTTTCTAATTTGGCATATAGTTTATGCGTTTGTAAACGAGCTAATACCCAACGGACATGTTTTATATGTTCTGACAAGTTGTTGGAGTAGATTAAGATGTCGTCTAAGTATACTACTAGACATATGTCTAATAAATCCCGGAAAATATCATTAATGAAGTGTTGGAACGTTGCGGGGGCATTACATAGACCGAATGGCATCACTAGGTACTCATAGAGTCCATACCGAGTTCTGAATGCTGTGAGCCATTCGTCTCCTTCCCTTATACGTATGAGATTGTATGCCCCGCGCAAGTCCAACTTAGTAAAGATGGTAGCATTACTTAATCTTTCAATTAATTCCGGGATGAGAGGTAACGGATAACGTTTTTTTACCGTCCGTTTATTAAGCTCTCGATAATCTATTATCGGCCTAAGGGATGTGTCTTTGTTGGTTACAAAGAACATTCCGGCTGCTGTGGGTGAAGAAGAGGGTCTGATAAAACCCTTCCGTAGATTATCTTGTAAGTATTGTTTTAGATGTATCAACTCTGGGTGACTCAATGGATACAAATGACCAACCGGTAATGTTGCACCTGGAATTAATTCAATTGGGCAATCATATACTCGATGGGGTGGAAGAGTTTCAGCCTCAACTTTGCTAAAGACCTCTATGAAGTCCTGGTATGGTTCCGGTATTTGTATATGTTCTAATTCTGTGTGAAGTATTTTATGATGTGGAAAGCAAGTGTTTTCACAAAATTTTGATTGGAAGGTAACAGTTAAAGTAGTCCAATCAATATGGGGATTGTGTGTCTGTAGCCAGTATAAACCTAATACTATAGGAAAATGGGGTAATGGAATTACATCGAATGTTATATATTCGGTGTGTCCATCCTCAGTAATGACTAATATAGGTATTGTGTTGTGTGTTATAGGACTATTTGCAATCACAGAGCCATCAATAACTTTGATTGAGACTGGTGTTTTCTTCAACACAATAGGTATTTTATTTTTCAATACAGTAGATTTATCTATAAAGTTGCCAAAGGCTCCTGAGTCAACGATGGCAGATGTAGACAATCTCTTAAGGTCCCACTGCAAAAGGAGAGATAGTTTGCAGTAAGAAATTTGTTTATCTAAACTTTGAGTATTGTTAATATGAACAAACTTACTCTTTTTATTTTTTCGTAGTGTTGGGCAGTCCGTAACTGTATGACTGGGATTCGCACAATACATACAGAGGTGATTGGTTCTTCTCCTTATCCTTTCTTCAGGAGTTAATGGTCCACGTATAACTCCTATTTCCATGGGGGTTACATGCTCCGTAGGAGGGGATTTTGTATGTGCATAGGTGGAGGTGGTGGCTTTAAATGTTGGATCAAAATGACCACGTTCCGCTTTGCGTTCCCTGAGCCTACGGTCGATTTGGGTTGCGACTTTCATTAAGGCATCCAAGGTACTTGGAAGCTCTATACGAGCTAGCTCATCCTTGACGGGATCAGACAATCCCAATCTAAATTGGTTTCTGAGAGAAACCAAGCTCCATGCTGAATCTGATGCGTACAGCTTAAATTCAGTGGTATATTCTTCCACTGTCTTTTTTCCTTGTTTTAAGCTCCTCATCTTCTGTTCAGCCGTTAGTTGAATATCAGTATCTCTATATAGCTCATCCATAGCTTGAAAAAAATTTGTTAGTGAGTCTAGTAGAGGGTCATTTGTTTCACACAAATGATCTGCCCAAATTCTGGGTTCGGATCTTAGAAATGATATTGTGGACAAAACCCTTACCCTGTCAGTGGGGTAAGTTTTTGGTTTTAAATTATAGAGCAAGTAGCAAGCATTTTTAAACTGCCTGTAGGTTTTCCTATCACCATTATATAATTCTGGCAAGCTTATCTGTGGTTCAGAACTGGGGGTTTGTTGTTCTTTTACCTCCTTTATAAGTTCTCTGAGAACCTGATTTTCAAGCTGTAAGTCCAGGATAGCCTGTCCCATTTTGTCTACCTTTTGACTCAGGTTATAGACTACTTGGGGAATATCAGCAGGTTCCATTTTCTTTTAAGGCTTAGTATTATGTAAGATTCAAGCCTGCTTAGTATGGATGAATGTGATATAGGTTTGTAGCACAGTATCAAATGAGAATACTATTACTTGGTAAACCCATATAGATATATGTGCAGTTAATCTAAGATTAATGATTCCCTGCATAAAATACACACTATAGTATAATCTGCAATATTAGGAATAATATCAAAATAAATCTTGGAATAAACAGGCTTGTAAAATATAAGAGGTTATGGAATAGGTGAAACTTTCCAAAAGAATAAGTAAGGAGTAATTAATAATTGAATGCGTAATATGAAGAAATTGAATACACAGCAAGTAAGTCTTATCCAAGGTAATTTAGATAGAATCACATAATGGAGAAATTCAGCAAATTAAGTTATAATGCAAACGAGGTATTGTACCTTGCAAACTGTGAGTGCTGTAGGTAGAGACAAACACTTCCGGGTTCTGTACGCTGCGAGTGCAGCAGGAGTTGAGACACGCTGAAGCCGGCTGACTGACAGCGTGTGACGTCACGATTCTCCGGTGCAGCCGAAAACAAGATAATGTTAACGAAACGGAACAGATAAGTTATAACTGTATAGAACTTCAATAACCGGTTATTCTTATTGGGAGCCACAAGGTTGTTTAAAATAACATATGAGCGCATAAGATGGTACAGGTAGCGTAAGTCCACAAATAACAGACAGTCTTGAATAAATGTAAGTACTTGCCCAAACTTAGATTTCCAATATTGAAGAAGTTGTAACAGGCTGGAATACACTGGGAGATTCGTAGAAAAAGGTTCTTGAAAGAAATAACTCCAGTTGTAGATGAGATAAGATTCAATTTAGAAACTTACAGAGAACTGAGAGGCTCAGTGTTACTCTGAGGAGAATAACAAAATACTAAGCAAGGTGTGCTTAGTGATCAGGTGTTTTATGGGAGTGAGTAGGTTATGATTGGTTGATCTCTAATTAAGGAAACAGTGCACCCTAAACCCTGACATGAACAAAAGAAACATTAAACAGTAGAGCTGCAACAACTAATCGTCATAATCGATAATAATCGATTATGAAAATAGTTGTCAACGAATCTCATAATCGATTAATCGATTAGTTGGTTTGCAATTAGTTGGTCTGTGCACAACTCCAGCTGCTTTATAACACTGAGCTCCTGCACATGGTATTGTGTTTTATGGTTATGTCCTTAGCCTAAAGGACATCTACAGACGTCTACTTTTCACTTTTTCAGGACAGTATACGTTTACAACTACCCCTGGCTTATGTGCAACCCAGATATAATAGTCATCATTTGAATTGTTTATATTAAATCTGGTGATTTGGAACTATGCTTTTCATGATATAGTGCTGAGCTTGTTGTTTACACCTAGCCCTAGATTGATGGGAGCTATTTAAATTGATGTGCACTATTATCTGTTTGCACATTTATTAGCAGATCGCTTGCTATTGCTGATTATATGTACTGTATAAATAAATGTGTAAGGCTTTGTCCTGTTATTGATATACAGTCCTTAGCACTTTTGATTTGTTTTTTTATTGTTTTTTTTATATTTGTAATATATTGTGATAATATGTACCAGATTCAACCTATATGTATATATCTGTTATTTTTAGAGCGGACTAGATATTTCCCCCTAACATTATAGCTGGTTATTTACCATTGCATATATATATTCAAGATATTTTTTATGTAAGAATGAAGTCAAGGGTTACTTTATTGAGAGGCCCCTTGCCAAGGTGAAAACCCCTTTGCATTGGTGAAGAGCTAACATAGATAAATATCCCACTTTGGTGAAATTGGCAAAACCCTACTTATACATCTCAAGCACCTCAACACCATCTTAGTGCCTTATTCTCTGCTGCAGGAAATATAGCTGCAAACAGAGAACCAGCCTTAGCCAGAAGCATGTGGACATGTTGAGATTTTTGCAATTCAATGCAAAGTTTCTGAAAGAGTGAATAACAGAATGTTATTAACAGTGATAGTCTAATTCTTTCTAGTTCTACCTCTTTTCAAACAGTTTGTGGTTTGGTTTTGTTTAATTAAAAAAACTGTTCTGTGCTGCTTAAAAATTGGACAAACAGTTGTGTTAATGTAAAGTTTTAGTCTGAAGTTTGTATTTGTAACACACTCAGTATGTAGATTTTATTTAAAATATAGGAAACAATTATTGATTTTTTTTTATCCGATTAGTCGATTAATCAAAAAAATAATCGGCCGATTAATCGATTATGAAAATAATCGTTAGTTGCAGCCCTATTAAACAGCATGACTTAATGAAAAACCCTCTGAAGAAGAAGGAAAAAGACATCCTTTGAAACGCGTAAGGGACAAATTTTATACTCCATTTGGAGGACTTTATATTTATTTCAATACATTGTGATCTTTGCAACACACTATTGTACTTGCAAGCGTGGAAAGAACTAATTTGTTTGTGCTAATCACTGAATACTGATTTGGTACTTGGGAAAACGCTCTCTTCTCACTGAGAATCAGCACTTGCAGCTTTTCACCAACAGAGTTCGTAATCCACAGACTATCCTTGAGTGTTTTATACATGCCTCATATGTTTGAGGATTTTTAATGTGAGTGGCCATTTGTCTGTTTTTATTTTATCTATTTTTTGCAATTAAACAGTTTTACACTATGTATTCTTTCTCTGTTGTTCATCTTGCATAATCTGCTGGAATTTGGGGAGAAAACGTTAACAAGTCTCCATCAGGATATAAATTCCATACTCTTAGAGGAGAAGGATACATATATACGGCCAAGCAAAGACTACCACTACAGATCTTCGGAAGTTTCCCACTTACAGAGGCAGCTACTTACCTCATATGATTGAGGTTTGTTCTAGTAAGTGCAATACCAACCGGATATTTTTTAGTGTGAATTTTCTTTATCATTTTATTAACATATCTCTAAGATGGACTTTTCAGCTATTGTGTAATTCATGACTCATTATATATACTATTGTGACTATATACAATAAGTATCTTGTTAATACTGTACCCTTATAATTACACATGCGATACAGTGATATTTTTATTCACAAAATTATCTTTTGATTGCATACAAGGGGCTGTGTGAAGCTTATACATATTTTATACAACCAACACTAAGTAGTACTGGGGACAAGATCCTAAAATAGCGCTTTTCTCCACTCTCTTTTCTCCATTTCTTCTGTAAGGGTGACCCACCCTTTTTTTAGGGTGAGTTATCCCTTCAGCTTTTGAGATTTTAGCTGCTTTCTCTGGATCTCCCACCTACACTGAAACTAACTTAACATACAGCACTTACTTACTTTGTGTGGAGAATCCCTTACCCTCTCTTTTTTGCTCTGAGAGACTACGGGCCCTCCACACATCCCACCCTCCCATATATATATATATATATATATATATATATATATATATATATATATACATATCTGCCAAAAGGGCAACTACCATTTGTGTATTGAGGAGGAAACATTTCTGCAGGGTTTTAAATATAGAATTTCTACAGCATTGTCAAATAATCATAAATACACTGCTGCTAAAAAAAAAATGTTTTTATGGACCCCTGGTCCCACCATACAACTACTACCACACTGAAGTTACAATCTGAAATTGCACAAAGAAATAAAAAAACATTTACTAAGTAAGTCCTACCTCCTCTGCAAGTTAAAGTGATCTGCCGTCTGACTCAGGCACACACTGTACAAACAAAGTGCCAAGTCTGTCTCACACTGTGCATAGTGGTTTAGTGCACACTCAGAAATCCTCTCAAATGCTAATACTTTACTCCTTGTAATAAAATTTCCCATGCTCAATTAGCACTCTGCTGTAGTACCCACTGGTGGCTGCCCAATTTTTTTTTTTAATTCTTGCCTCATGGGGCCCCCTGGCCCATTGGGCCCCTGACAGGAGTCACCCCGGTCACCCCTGATGGTGGCCCTGCTTATGGGTGATAGTGTACTTTGTAACAGTTTAGTTATGAGTTTTGTGAAACATTTTAGCCGGACCGCACAATCTGTAATACAGGCGCTATGAAATCCCACACTCAAATGTCATTTGTTTGAGTGCGGAATGGACGTTGCGTTACAGGCTAAAATCCTTGCGGTATAGCTATACCGCCGCGACTCGTAATATGTATTCCCAGCCATTCCATGCACAATGGACAATTTTTCAGCTGTATAGCTGTACCGTAAAACTCGTGATCTAGCCGAATGTGAGCAATCCTATTCAGAAGGAAGTAATGAGGGGAAAGAATATATACATGCATGCAGGTCAATGTATCTAAAGGCCTGGTATATCAAAGTCCATATACTGCAGAGTCCCTCTAGGGTAATAGCACAGTCCATGGCAGTTGGGGAAATAACAGCAAAGAGGTTGAATGAATAAGCAAGTCCGATTTAAGCATGATAGGGCATAGCACAAAGATAATGAAAGTCAATCCTCCAAGCATAATGTAATGTGCGGTAGCAGCAAAGAAAATAGCAAGCCAGTCCTAAGTCAAACATACATAAGCATTGCACATAGGCGGTTCACGCCAAACCTCCTAGAGTGATAAGGTGTACTGGGTAAATCAAAGGTATATGAAACCCACAGCTCACCGGACCCCAAACACTTTGTATTCAATCCGTGGTCCTCACAGAGCTGCCCCACAGTCCATTCACTCACCGGATTGGGATAGTTACGTATTAACAAGTGTGATTAAAGACTCACCAAGGGCTGCTTCGATCCAATACAGCTACTGTTAAGACAAATCGCCAATGTTTAAATCTATGTTCCGGTCTGCTCTGCAGTGACAAAAAGCTCCTCAATGCTTCCTTTTAAAGGGACACTGAACCCAAATTTTTTCTTTCGTGATTCAGATAGAGCATTAAATTTTAAGCAACTTTATAATTTACTCCTATTATCAAATTATCTTTATTCTCTTGGTATCTTTATTTGAAATGCAAGAATTTAAGTTTAGATGCCAACCCATTTTTGGTGAACAACCTGGGTTGTCCTTGCTGATTGGTGGATAAATTCATCCACCAATAAAAAAGAGCTGTCCAGAGTTCTGAACCAAGAAAAAAAGCTTAGATGTCCTCTTTTCAAATAAAGATAGCAAGAGAACAAAGAAAAATTGATAATAGGAGTAAATTAGAAAGTTGCTTAAAACTGCATGCTCTATCTGAATCACGAAAGAAAAAATTTGGGTTCAGTGTCCCTTTAAGCATCACACGCCACCTTCAAGCTAGGGGGCGTGGTTACAGCGTTACACACATGTTACACCCTTGTTTATTGCATAGGGCTTTGTCATGCGTCATAATCACACATACACACAGATACGCACACACACATATACACACATACACACAGATACGCACACACACATATACACACATACACACAGATATGCACACACATATATACACACATACACACAGATATGCACACACACATATATATACACACATAAACACACATGTATATACACACACACATATATACACACATATGTATACACACATATGTATACACATACACACACATATATACACACATGTATACACATACAAACATATATACACACACATATATATACACATATATACACAGATATATACACATACTGTATATACACACATACACACACATGTATACACATACAAACATATATACACACACACACATATATACAATCATACACACACATGTATACACATACATACATATGTATACACATACACACACATATATACATATATATATATATATATATATATATATATATATATATACACACACAGATACACACACAAATATATACACACATGTATACACATGCAAACACATATATATACACACATATATATATATATATATATATATATATATATATATATACACACATATATACACAGATACACACACATATATACACACATACACACATGTATACACATACAAACATATATACACACATATAAACACACATATGTATACAGATACACACACACACACACATATATACAATCATACACACACATGTACACACACACATATATATAGACAATCATACACACACACATATATATATATATATATATACACAGATACACACACACATATATACAATCATACACACACATGTATACACACACACACATATATACACATACACAAACATACACCTAGATTAAGAGTGCTAACGTTAGGGGTGCGGTGCTAACGAGCAGTTTATGCTCACCGATCACTTGCAGACAACGCTGGTATTACGGGTTTTTAGAAACCCGGCGTTAACCGCAAAATGAGCGTAGAGCAAAATTTAGCTCCACATCTCACCTCATACTTCAGCGATGTTTATCCACTAAATATTATATTGCATTCTACTGTGATACTATACTTGGGTGGCCAGAAATGTGGCCACCAATTTATAATTTACCTCAGTATGTGCCTTTAAGTTGCTAATCTATACACCTTAGTCCAATAACCCATGTTTTAAGCGGTGCTTACCCACTGATTGTTATTGGCCATTTCGAAGCCCATATGAGGATACCAATTTGGTTACCATATGCTTCTTCAGTGATCTAATGGCCTACAAGTGGCCATCATACTAACCAACCAACTAAAATATTATATCCAGAGAAAGGAGGTTTGAGAAGCCTATTTGTTGTCATACATTGTTCTGTCTCTTTTTCATTGATGACTCTTCTTATTTATGTTTGTTCCATATATGACAATGTTTATCGCATAATGGTTTACCTACCCTTGTCATTATAAGGCTGTCATTGTATGTTATTTTCTATTCTTTATAAATTTTACCCAAAAAAAATGCTCTGAGCTAAGAGGCGGTTTTCAACGGTTTAGAAATCAGTTTGAGCCTAGCTAGGTTTAGCTTTTCAAAAATACCACCAAGGGAACAAAGCAAATGTAATGATAAAAGTCAATTGGAAAGTTGTTTAAAATTGCATGCGATATATGAATCATGAACGTTTAGTTTTGACTTTACTGTCCCTTTAATTAAAAAAAAATCTCCCAATTTCTCCCAAAATACTGTTGCTTTTTTAAAAACAAAAAAATATGAGCACCTTTTTTTTTTAGGAGGATAGAAAAACAAGGGGCGCCAACATAGTGTGAATCAGTTTGTTCCATACACTGACATTGGAAACTCGTTTGGAAACTCGTTTGGAAACAAGGCTGATCGTGTGAGCAGCTACCCTTTTGGGATAAACAACACAGCCCTTTGGACTTCCACAGTGGCGATCCGGCTCACTAGACGATACACAGCCGACTTCATCTACCTCATCTGACCTACCCACAGGTCTCCCGGGTGAGACCCCCAGCGTACTGACTGCTGGTCCTGAATGTCAGCCTGCCTGTATGCACCCAGTTGGTTCTAGGTGCCACTCCACTTGTGAGTAGATTTTATTATAACTACTGTTTTCCAGTTTTCCAAACTGATTCACACTATGTTGGCGCCCCTTGTTTTTCTATCCTCCTATATTTCCTGATTCATCACACCTTGGATTCAAGCGGAGCAAGCCATTTGTTTTGATCCTTTGAACTTTTGTTCTTTATATATCCTTTACATTGAATTTGGACTTTTTATCTCTGAACACTTATCACATATTGGACTTTTCAGTTTTTTGAGTTTAATCAAATTCAACTGTTCACATATTTTGTTGCAAGTCTTTAGTTCTTTGCAATATTCCAACTGATTTTTTGTTTAGGTATCACAATTGTTTCATGATTTTTTTGCTTATGTATCACAATTGTTTCAAGTCTTACGGTTTGTAACAAGTCACACATTCTCCTTTGATTAACAAGATTTCACTCAATCATACACACATATACACCTCTACTTTCACATACTTATCTGTCACGGTTCAACTCACACGATACCAGAGGAATTTCATTCACATCAACACAATTTCTATCAACACTACAGCGCGTCCCCTTAGTTTTTTCTTATAGAAAATACTTCTATACCTTTTTTTTTTAATTAAAATAACTGCACAAAGCAGTTATAACGGGGTTAAAGTGACAGGATGTGGGGTGAAAAGTGCCTTTACATTGGGGTCTATGGGGACTGTGGTTTCTCCATAAATATTTATGCATATGCTTATACAGGGAGTGCAGAATTATTAGGCAAGTTGTATTTTTGAGGATTAATTTTATTATTGAACAACAACCATGTTCTCAATGAACCCAAAAAACTCATTAATATCAAAGCTGAATAGTTTTGGAAGTAGTTTTTAGTTTGTTTTTAGTTATAGCTATTTTAGGGGGATATCTGTGTGTGCAGGTGACTATTACTGTGCATAATTATTAGGCAACTTAACAAAAAACAAATATATACCCATTTCAATTATTTATTTTTACCAGTGAAACCAATATAACATCTCAACATTCACAAATATACATTTCTGACATTCAAAACCAAATCAGTGACCAATATAGCCACCTTTCTTTGCAAGGACACTCAAAAGCCTGCCATCCATGGATTCTGTCAGTGTTTTGATCTGTTCACCATCAACATTGCGTGCAGCAGCAACCACAGCCTCCCAGACACTGTTCAGAGAGGTGTACTGTTTTCCCTCCTTCTAAATCTCACATTTGATGATGGACCACAGGTTCTCAATGGGGTTCAGATCAGGTGAACAAGGAGGCCATGTCATTAGATTTTCTTCTTTTATACCCTTTCTTGCCAGCCACGCTGTGGAGTACTTGGACGCGTGTGATGGAGCATTGTCCTGCATGAAAATCATGTTTTTCTTGAAGGATGCAGACTTCTTCCTGTACCACTGCTTGAAGAAGGTGTCTTCCAGAAACTGGCAGTAGGACTGGGAGTTGAGCTTGACTCCATCCTCAACCCGAAAAGGCCCCACAAGCTCATCTTTGATGATACCAGCCCAAACCAGTACTCCACCTCCACCTTGCTGGCGTCTGAGTCGGACTGGAGCTCTCTGCCCTTTACCAATCCAGCCACGGGCCCATCCATCTGGCCCATCAAGACTCACTCTCATTTCATCAGTCCATAAAACCTTAGAAAAATCAGTCTTGAGATATTTCTTGGCCCAGTCTTGACGTTTCAGCTTGTGTGTCTTGTTCAGTGGTGGTCGTTTTCAGCCTTTCTTACCTTGGCCATGTCTCTGAGTATTGCACACCTTGTGCTTTTGGGCACTCCAGTGATGTTGCAGCTCTGAAATATGGCCAAACTGGTGGCAAGTGGCATCTTGGCAGCTGCACGCTTGACTTTTCTCAGTTCATGGGCGGTTATTTTGCGCCTTGGTTTTTCCACACGCTTCTTGCGACCCTGTTGACTATTTTGAATGAAACGCTTGATTGTTCGATGATCGCGCTTCAGAAGCTTTGCAATTTTAAGAGTGCTGCATCCCTCTGCAAGATATCTCACTATTTTTGACTTTTCTGAGCCTGTCAAGTCCTTCTTTTGACCCATTTTGCCAAAGGAAAGGAAGTTGCCTAATAATTATGCACACCTGATATAGGGTGTTGATGTCATTAGACCACACCCCTTCTCATTACAGAGATGCACATCACCTAATATGCTTAATTGGTAGTAGGCTTTCGAGCCTATACAGCTTGGAGTAAGACAACATGCATAAAGAGGATGATGTGGTCAAAATACTCATTTGCCTAATAATTCTGCACTCCCTGTATACATATATATTTATTTGTTAATATGTATATATACCCATATAAACACATAAATATATATTTATATATTCATATATATTTCAAATATGGTGCCCAACGCTGTGCGACTTACCCCCTTTGCTGCGCTAGGGTCTGTGCCGTGTCTATCGGCGTCAGAACGAGGCTCCCATTGGAGCATATGGAAGTGCTCTCATGAGTGCAAAGCTTCCATGCAATGCAAATGCGATGTTGCATTGCCATTGGGCTCAACTTGTAATACAAGCGCACATTTGTAATCTTGCCCTTAATGGGCGCACCACCCAGATGATTTTACTGACCACCCACCTAAATTTAAGTATCAGGGTGGCTATGGATCTTCATGATTAGGTTCTACTAGCATCTAATCATGTGTCATATTATAAAAACTACAAAGGGCAAACATAGTAGAACTTAAAGGGATAGGAAAGTCAAAATTAAACTTGCATGATTCAGATAGAGCATATTATTTTAAGACACTTTTAAATTCACTTCTATTTTCAAATGTGCTTTGTTCACTTGGTATCCCTTGTTGAAAAAGAATACGCACATATCCTACACTAGTGGGAGCTAGCTGCTGATTGGTGCCTGCACACATTTATCTCTTGTGATTGGCTAACTAGATATGTTCACCTAGCTGCCAGTAGTGCAATGCTGTTCCATCAGAAAAGGATAACAAGAGAATGGAGCAAATTTGATAATAAAAGAAAATTTGAAAGTTGTTTGTATGTTCTATTCAAATCATGAAATAAAATTTTGAGGTTTCCTGTCCCTTTAAGATATGTGCAACACTGAGAAGGGTCACAACATCTTAAAGGTTATTTTGTTTTCGTGTGCAGGCAAAGGTACTGAACCTAGTGGGATTAACTAGGTGTGAGGTCAGTAAGGGGTGGAGATCAGAATGTATGTTAGGACCTACATACAGGAAGTTGTTCAATCACCTGGTTCTTTTGACTTCCCACCCATTCCCTCCCTTGGTTGAAGACTTTTTTTTCTTGCAGATGAAAAGGTGGTAATAGCTGAACAAAAGATGTAGAGATATTTTAGCTGGCTTAGTAGTTAACACAAGCAGGGGACTGAATAATCATTCATTAACAGTATGGAGTCTCCATTCAAAACTATCAGTCTTTAAGCTGGGGGATCATTGGCCATATGGTTTGGAGGCTCCTTAACCCCTGAGGGCCTGCAGTGTTTGGTGGCATCAGCTACCGTTAGGCAGTAAGTACTATACAAAAACAATGTAGTGGGTAGGTTGCTCAGCTAAAGAGGTGGAGGTAGTGCAGTAGTTTGATAGAGATCTCCCCTAAAGCTAGGTGGACCAAGGATTGGTGGCATTCCCATTCCTGCGGGCAACTGCACTCCTTGTAGAGGGGGTTGATAGGACAGAGATTTCGTGCCAGCCAGTTCTATTATTAGTATGAAGATTTTAGAGTGTCAGTATAGTAAAAATAAATCTAATGATGAAACTTCCTCAATTCCTGTACAGATGCTTCTTCCTGTTTTCAGTATCGTTTTTTTTTTTTTTGTAGCTTTGCAGACAACCCCTTAAGGGTTGAATATCCCTAACTGACCAGTAAATAAGGAAATAGCTATGTCTATTGTAGCTGCCAAAAATGTTATACTTTAGTTCCAACAAAATGAGCCACATCCCTAGTCTCTGACCTTTTCTCTCAGGACAGGAATTTTTTTTGCCAGTGGAGCTTGTATTGAGCAACTTAGGCAACAAGTGTGTTGCGCAGATCAGAGTGTTTAAGTGTTTGTAGATTCCAATAGAGCTGCTCAAGCACTAAGTTTTGATGTTAGAAATGAATGTGTGAGCAAGCCATGCTTCTGTTAAAGGGACACTGAACCCAATTTTTTTCTATCGTGGTTCAGATAGAGCATGACATTTTAATCAACTTTCTAATTTACTCCTATTATCAAATGTTCTTCATTCTCTTGGTATCTTTATTTGAAATGCAAGAATGTAAGTTTAGATGCCGGCCCATTTTTGGTGAACAACCTGGGTTGTCCTTGCTGATTGGTGGATAAATCCATCCACCAATAAAAAAAGTGCTGTCCAGAGGTCTGAACCCAAAAAAAAGCTTAGATGCCTTCTTTTTCAAATAAAGATAGCAAAAGAACGAATAAAAATTGATAATAGGAGTAAATAAGAAAGTTGCTTAAAATTGCATGCTCTATCTGAATCATGAAAGAAAAAATGTGGGTTCAGTGTCCCTTTAACCCTTTCTTTCCTTAACACTGGATGTGTAGATTTGTGCTGGTAATCTGTGTGGATATTGGAAGCCATATCAGAAAGACACTCTCCATGCAGTATCTGTATCTAAATTGTAAAATCTGTGTGCTGGGTTTGTGTTTGAATTGCAAGCTCTTTGTTAGGTGATGACTGATTTTCTGATTTTCTGAGTGTCAAGTACATTATGATGGATGATGGTGCCTATCCAGTCTTTATAGTGGTTTTAAATGGAGATATAGATTTGCATCCAGTGTGCAATATCTCAGTTGCTCTAGAAGCATGCCCGTCCGTGCCTTTTAAAGGGACACTGAACCCATTTTTTTTTTCTTTTGTGAAAAATTTTGTGAAAAATTTTGCTTAAATGCCTTCTTTTTCAAATAAAGATATCAAGAGAACGAAGAAAAATTGATAATAGAAGTACATTAGAGAGTTGCTTAAAATTGCATGCTTTATCTGAATAATGAAATAAAAAATTTGGGTTCAGTATCCCTTTAAGCAAGCTTTGTCTCAGTGGGCCAAATTACAAGTTTTGCCGTACTGCTATACCGCTAAAAAATTGGCCTTTGCGTGTGGAATGGCAGGTCTCCTGTAGTACAAGTCGCAGCGGTATGGCTATAATATAAATGACGTTTGAGTGTAGAATTTTCATTGTGCCTGTATTACTAGCATTATAGCTTATATCGCTGCAATCCATTCCGCGATCAGAGACCAGTAGTTATGGATTTTGCAAAACAAAAATGTACACTAACACCCATAAACTACACTATCAACCCCTAAACTGCCATCCCCCGCATCACAAATACTTTATTAAACTTATTAACCCCTAATCTGCCGCCCACCCACATAGCCAACACTAAAGTAAACCTATTAACCCCTAAACTACCGACCCTGCACATCTAAACTACTATAATAAACCTATTAACCCCTAAACTGCCAGCCCCCCCACATCGCAACTACTATTATAAACCTAATAACCCCTAAACAGCCGGACCCCCACATCGCAAATACTAAACTAAACCTATTAATCCCTAAACCGCCAGCCCCCCACATTGCAAATACTAAACCTATTAACCCCTAAATTGCCAGCCCCCCACATCCCTACACACTAAATTAAACTATTAACCCCTAAACCTAACACCCCTAACTTTAAATTAAAGTTACAATATACTAACTACCTTAAAATAAATAAAAACTTACCTGTGAAATAAAATAAAACTAAGCTTAAAGGGATACTAACCCACATTTTTTCTTTCATGATTCAGATAGAGCATGCCATTTTAAGCAACTTTATAATTTACTCCTATTATTAATTTTTCTTTGTTCTCATGTTATCTTGATTTGAAAAAGCAGTAATAAAAGGTTAGGAGCTGGCCTATTTTTAGTTCAGCAACTTGGTAGAGCTTGCCGATTGGTTTGCTACATTTAGCCACAAATCAGCAATTGCTACCCAGGTGCTGAACAAAAAATGGTCTAGCTCTAAAGCTTACAGTACTGCTTTTTCAAATTAAGATAGCATGAGAACAAAGAAAAAGTGATAATAGGAGTAAATTAGAAAGCTGCTTAAAATCTCATGCTCTATCTGAATCATGAAAGAAAAAAATTGGGTTTAGTATCCCTTTAAACTATAAATTAACCTTACATTATTATTTTAAAAAACTAAAATAAACTAAAAATAAAAAACCTGTTACAAAATTCAAAAATCCTAACACTACGAAAAAACAAAACTAACATTACAAAAAAAAACACTAAAATTACGAAAAATAAAAAAAATCTAAGATTACTAAAAATAATAAATGAAAATATCCAAAATAATAAAAATTAAACCTAATTGAATACCCCTATAAAAACAAAAAAGCCACCCCAAAATAAAAACACCCCCTTAGGTTTTTTATATTTCACAGGGAAGTTTTTATTTATTTTAGTTATATTGTAACTTTAATTTAAAGTTAGGGGGGTGTTAAGTTTGGGTTAATAGTTTAATTAAGTGTGTCGCAATGTGGGGGCCCGGCGGTTTAGGGGTTAATAGGTTAATTTTAGTAGTTATGATGTTGGGGGCCGGCAGTTTAGGGATTAATAGCTTTATTATAGTAGTTGTGATGTGGGGGGGCGGCAGTGTAGGGGTTAATAGGTTTAGTTTAGTAGTTGTGATGCGGGGGGCGGAGGTTTAGATGTTAATCACTTTATTTAGTGTCAGCGATTAGGGGTATTTGGACTAGGGGTTTATGTTAGGTTTTTACATAACCTACTGGTCCCCATAGACATCAATGGGGATTGCGTTATAGCGATCGCCATTCCAGGTGTTGGGTTTTTTCTAACACTTTCTCTTCATTGATGTCTAGGCCTTGGCTTTTGTGCGGTACGAAGCTTAACGCACCATAACGCACAGCACAAGAAGGTTTTCTGTAACTTGTAATGGCAGCGCTATGGAAAGTGCGGTATCGCTAAATTTTTAGCGCTATTTACGCACCAGGTTTAGCGCACAACTTGTAATCTTGGTGTATATGAGCACTGGCAACGTCTAACTTTTTTTTTCTTTCCTGTACTTTTACATATATTCTACACTAATTTAAATTCATGTCCATGTTTTGAAGTATACTGCCCTCTACTGGTTATTTATTATATCCATATATAATTTATAATGAGTGGTTGGTTGATCTTGGTATTACTTTCTCTAAGCTGTGATTAAACTATATGTACATTAAATGCAAAAAGTAATTTCTAATATTTTTTAAAATGTTTTTTATAAAAGGGAGAGGAAATAAATCTCTCTCTCTCTCTCTCTCTCTCTCTCTCTCTCTCTCTCTCTCTATATATATATATATATATATATATATATATATACATATACATATACATACATATATATATATATATATATATATATATATATATATATATATATATATATATATATATATATATACATACACACACAAAATAAACAAGTTACAAACAATTTGTAAAATAGTACAATTTTCCAACTACTTTCTTCTATAATTTTATTAATGTTAATACAGGAAACCAAATTATATTAGGCTACCAGGGCTAGATTACAAGTGTCACGCTAACGTTAGCACAGGCGCAATATTTCAATCTAGTGACTGCACTAACTTGCGCATGCATAGAAAGTTAAAAGTAACCTAACTTTGTGCTTGTCAGGTTAGCGCAATACCTTGCGTAAACGGCTAGGGCTAAAAATAAATGTGCACCAAACACAACATAAATACATTAAAGTGTTAAACGCATATATACACTATATAATAAACAGTATTTATATACATATTAATAAATAATTAGTATAAGGGTTAAAAGGTAAATGGCATATGATAATGTGTTTGAATGGAAAGGGCTAGGCTATATTCTGTGTGTGTGTGTGTGTGTGTGTGTGTATATATATATGTATATGTATATATATATATATATATATATACACATGTGTATTTATGCATTCATATATGTATATACGTACATATATACACGTATAAACACACATATAAATATATTTATATATATATGTATATACGTATATATTTATATATATATATATACATATACAAATACATCTTTAGCAATGTACCTGTATGTATCTCTATGTAAAATCCCTTTTTTTTAAACACCCGAGATCTCCTATCTTTGAGCCCTTATAACTTTTGTCTGCAATATTTAAAAAAAATTGTATCTTTTTATTGAGGTACAGACATTTTGATTGTAAACATCACAATAATGAAAACGTTCTCACAGTATTCTTCCTGTATAGTATATCTCAGCTATAAAATAGCTTAACACGCTTAAATAAGTGAAGAAAAGGAGGAAAAAGCTGTACAATAAAATGTAACCTATATGATTTGGTTGGAACCTCTTTTATATATGTCATCTGTAATTGGGCAATGGGGTTAATGTTGTTACCTCATGGGTCAATACATGCCCTGTTGGGCCTTATGAGCTATACATACTGTAAAGCAATTAGCGGGAGAATATGATGGTGTAGGTGTATGAGAGAATCAAGTTTAGTTTATAGGAGATACACCTACACTTAACTACGTGTAGTATAGTGAGGTAATTAGAAAAACAGGGTTTTAAAAGGAGGATTCAGCAGACAAGAGCTGCTTTTAAATGAAAAGGGTACTATGTAGGGGGACGGAGGAAAAATGATGTACGATGGCTTCATAAAAAGCCAGTAGTTATAATGTTTAACGGATGGTAAAGAACGGATTATGGTGTCTCGGGTTGTAACAAATAGAGAGTGGGGGTGCCCTTCCCAAGTGTGGGTGGAATTTGTGAGCAAGGATGCATAATAGAAACACATAAAATCACAGGGATAGAGGGGCATGATAGTAGTTAAAATAATAATTTTCATTAGACAGTGTTAATATGAGTGTAAGTGTACTGTAATGTATTTTTGAAGTGTTTCGTGAAACTTTTTTGTTGCAGAAAACTGTTAGCTACAGCTCTTCAAGCGCGGAAAGGATTGTTGTGTGTGCGCAATCTGGATTTTTCAAGACTTGTAATTTCAGGGCAATAAAAATTGCTTGCAAAAAGAAAAAGGTTAGAGTAGGGGCATTGCACAAGCTCAAGCATATTGCTTGAGCAATAATAAATAAGGGGAACATATGTGCTCCTCAATTTGCAATAAGGGGAACATACAGTATGTGCTCCACAATCTGGAATGGAATTCGCAGATTCATAAATCTTGCCCTATATAACCAAAAACGTAGCAATGTTCTTATTTTAATACCATTTTCCAATAAAAGATGGGAAAAAAAGCAAGCAAAGAACTGGTGTGCGGAAAAAAAGATGTCGTTTATCCATCATCATTTTTTACTGTAAATCATGTTCCATAAATAATTTCTGAAATTCCTGGTTTAAATCTTTTATAAAGCTACACCTCCCAACGTTTCCAATTGCCTTTTCAGGATAGAGAGGTAAAGGGACTTGTGAGCAGTGAAAACACTGGTGGCAAAACTATGATATTGCCAGGCTATGGTGTGCAGTGGGCAGAGTGTGTTGTGGGTGGGGTTGCAAAGAGCTGGCATGTACCATGGGTGGAACCATGGCAGCACCTGTAGACCGGGACATTTGCTCTGATGGGGGAAGCTGTCGGAGGGACAACAAGCAAGATCCGGATCCAAAGTTTCAATAAACATTGCCTGCCCAGCAGCCCAACAAAATGATCAAAGTCAACACACAGACCTCCCAACTGTCCCTATTTGAAAGGGACAGTCCCGGATCCTGAGCTCTGTCCCACTGCCAATTTGAGACAGCCATATTTCATAATTTGCAGAATTTTCCTTAACCCCACCCACGCCCACCCAGATACGACCTCCCACTAACAACCCACCATCCCACCCCCTCCCAACATGGCTCCTCCAACAAAACCGTGACTGCTTCTCATCAACCTCCTGAGTCCCTAATACCCAGCCACAAATGTTGGGAGGTATGAAACAGTACAGAGACAAATGCTTCTCATAATGTTAAAAAAAAAAGTATAAAAGAATAGGAGTTATTAACAGTTTTGTAAGCCAAAAATGAAGATGTTTTCAAAAGGACATGACCAAAAAATAATAAATAAAACATGGGGCATCACAATCATATTTCACACCCATCTAGAATTGCAGTGGTACAATAATATTCTCATTTGTGTTACTCTTAAAGCCATGGAGAGAGTGACTTTCTGATTTTTAACCATCACTTAGAATCTCAAAGCACACTAAGTTTCAGATTCCAGCCCTCTAACATTTTAAGTTTAATAAGTCTGTGTAAATCCTGCTACAATTCTGATCAAGAAAATCTACCGTTCAATAATTTTGAGAATTAGCCCAAAATTGAGGATTGTCATGAATCAACCAATATACACATTTCCTTGTAAATAGACATAAAATACTTGTGAGGTATAGCTCGAAAATATGTCATTATATTCTACCTGCAAGGAAATATGGATACTAATAACTGACTAGTAGAGAGAGACTATCCCACAATGAATACAGATCTGCAAACTTCCAAGATCTAATTACATTGTGTATTATGGGCACTGCAATAGTTCTCCAGGCAGATCAAAGATAAGCCAAAGACCATGAGGTTAAATACGCATGTTCTAAATCCATTACAATTAGTGGCATCACCAGAAAGTAATAATGTGGGAGGCACTTGTTGGAAGCCCACCAGCTTGTTGAGGAGGGGCCACAATGAGAGGAGCTGCTCCAGAAGTGGGCTGGAGTGTGGACAGTGCACAGGTGGGATCAAGGAAGCCTTCTACAGAGCGGTGCTGGTAATAGCAAGGGGGGATTAGAGTTGGGGGAGCACATCGGGGGGCAGTCCGGGTTTCAATTTGTGCGTCCATGTTTGAAGCTTAGTCAGGTTTGGTGGGAAATGTGGTGAAAATATATACGCTGTCTAGCAGTGCTGTGATATCTAAAACATGATGCTCATCTGTGGGGTCAGAGTGTGTGTGTATCTTTGTGTTTGTCAGTGTCTTTTAGTGTGTGTGAGTCTGGGTGTGAAAGAGTGTATTTCTGAGTGTGTGTGTGAGAGAGAGTGTGTGTGTGAAAGTGTATTTGTTAGTGTGTGTGTGTGAGAGTGTATTTGTTAGTGTGTGTGTGTGTGAGAGTGTATTTGTTAGTGTGTGTGTGTGAGAGAGAGTGTGTGTGAGAGTGTATTTGTTAGTGTGTGTTAGTGTGTGTGTGAGAGTGTATTTGTTAGTGTGTGTTAGTGTGTGTGTGAGCATGTGTGAGTGTCCTTGTGTGTATGACTGTGACAGTGAGTGTTTTTGTGTGTGTGTGTGTGTGTGTCTGAGAGAGTATGTGTGTTAGTAAATGAAAATGTAAATGAGTGTGGTTTCGCAAGAAAACAAGTAAGTTGTTTGTCACAATTGGTTTCTGTTTATGTTAACTTTGATTTAATATATTTGTTTTTACTAAAGAAGAACTTCCTTGTATCCCTTTAGCCGGGGTAGGCTCATGAATTTGTGCTGTCTGAGTCAGAGAATACAATGACGCCTCCCCAGTAGTAATATTACAAATTAGCATATCAACCTACTAGCCTGGCCGCTGACCTTACTAAACCTGCCTACCTGCATGCAATCGATGCTTATGCACAATTGTGCAAAAAGTGGGACGGAAGTTAGGGCAGAGGTGCACTTGTCCCACTTTGAATGTCACCCCTGACCGATTCTGTATCTTTGTGATAATGGTCTGGGGTCTGACAGTGACTAACTAAGTCACTGAAGTGATGCCCCTTGTCAAGTGCTGCCTGCGTCCCTTGGACCCACTTGGTCCCATGGTTGAGCCGGCCCTGCCTTTAGCCCCTTAACGACCAGCACCATACCCTGTATGTCGCTAGTCGTTTAACCCCTAAGGACCAGCGCTGTACCCTGAACGGAGGCTGTGTCCTGGGCTGTTGCTCCTGTCACTGCACCTGCGCTATTTATGCATGCTTAAAGGCACATGAAACCTAAAAAAAATATTTAATTATTCAAATAGAGAATCAAATTTTAAACAACTTTCTAATTTACTTATATAATCTAATATATTTCATTCTCTTGGTATAATTTGTTGAAGGAGCAGCAATGCACTAATGGTTTCTAACTGAACACATGGGTGCGCCAATCACAATCAATATAAATATGCAGCCTCCAATCAACAGCTAGAACCTAGGTTCTCTGCTGCCCCTGAGCCTGCCTAGAAAAACTTTTCAGCAAAGGATAACAAGAGAAGGAAGCAAATTAAATAATAGAAGTAAATTGGAAAGTTGTTTAAAATTGTATTCTCTACCTGAATCATGAAATAAAATTTGTGGGTTTAATGTCCCTTTAAGGAGAGAGGCAGTTCAGAAATAGCAAAACAGAGGAGACACCAGACTAGCAATGGCAGGGGTGTCCCTGTGATACCATACTTGTCAGTGGGGTGACTCGATTCATGACATACACGCTGTGTTCAGCGTGCATCTCATGCTACTGCTGCTGGAAACCTGCATGTGAGCCTAGTCAGCAGCAGTACAATAACTGTAAAGAATTATAGTTACTGTGTATACAATCACTGTGACAGCCAGTCACAGTGATTGTATAATAAAAATGGAGCCTAGATACTAGCATGCCCCTACATTTTATTTTCTGACGAATCCGATAAAAGGGTTAAACTTAATGAGCTAGATTACAAGTGGAGCGCTATATAGCGCTTGAGCTAGAAGAAAACGTTTTGTGTGCATCAGGTTGCGCTGGTATTAGGAGTAGAAAGTATTCCACTATAGAAGTTAATGGAGACAAAAAAAGTGAAAAAAAACACCCCACTCTCGCACAAACCCGATTGCATATTCTCATGTACGCTAACCCAACATAAAAATATGAATATTTCACATACCAATGTTCTGCAGAAAATGTTCTAATTAATCATATATATATATATATATATATATATATATATATATATATATATATATATATATATATGATGGTATTTTGGTACAATATATATCTATAGATATATATATATATATATATATATATATATATATATATATATATAGAATGCAGAAGTAGAGAAGGCGCTCAGGTAGAAAAGGATATGAAGCTGAAAGTGCTATAGAAAGCACTATACTCAAAAAGAGCAAATAATGTCGAGTTCCAGGCAGCAGAGTATAAAAGAAGAACTTTATTCCATATGTTAAAAAGGACAAAACCAGGATGTCCTGTACAGAGCCAGCAGTGACTCTAACAATCAGGCAAGTGAGCTGATCCCCATGCAGACATGTTTCGTGCACCAGGTGCACTTGATCACTCAAATATATATACACTGTACATGATTATATATAGGTATAGTTCTATACACATATATACAGGAGTATATATTTAAAAATACTAAGAACATAATTCCCATTGTGCAGAACATGGGAATGTAAAATATTTATGTAAATACATAATACAACCTTTATTAATATGAATATTGCATAAATATGTTTTCTCATGTAACTGCAAAGGGTTCTAATGCACTTCTATATATGTGTATATATGTCTGTTAATACATATACTGTATACACATATAAATACATAAATACATATGTGTGTGTGTGTGTGTGTGTATATATATATATACACACACATCAAGGGCCACATGTGAAATAGGGGCCCATACAGGCTTTTTGGGGTTATAATATAGACTAGAGTGGCTGAATTGTGTAGTACAGAAATAAAATGTTTTTTTTTCTTGCAAGTTGTTCACTGTTACCCCAGTGATCACCTGACTATACTGACAAAATTCATATTTATTTATTTTTAATAGAGGGGGGGTCTCTCTCTACTATTAAATAAACTTTATTACGGGTCTCTAGACATGCCAGATTTTTTTTATTGTGTATATTATGTAATATCCCCAAGCAAATCCCCATGTGTTTTTTAACTTTATTTTTAAAAGATCTGTTTTGTGCTCCAAGACCACAACCATTTGAGAGAGCAGATGATTCCCTTTCGAATGAGGGGTCTTGGAGGTTTGTAGCTCCTAAGGTAACTTTGATCGATGGGATGGGTTTTAAAATCCTCCCCCTCCCTCACCCATCTAGCTCCTGGTTCAGCCCCTTTGTGACATCACCCCTTGCGTACATGATGACATCACCGGCACTCCCCATGAAGCCTGGGAGTGCTGCCCACTAGGCCACCAACGATCCCCGGCCTGTAGTGAGGGGTATCTCCGATCAAACACTGTCCTCCCTCTGCATGATGAAAAAGACTCGTCATGCACCAACAGGTAGCAACGTGCATGATGAGAACACCTCGTCATGCGCATCAAAGGGGTTAAACAACTTTCAAATGGCATTATCAATTTTGTTTCATTCTTTTGTTATCATTTTTTAAAAGAGCTGCAATGCACTACTGAGAACTAAATAAACACACCAGTAAGCCAATCACAAGAGGAAATGAGCAGTTCCCAATCAGCAGCTAGCTCGCAGCTCTTGAGCCTGCCACCCTACCTTGTTATGATTTGCAACAAAGAATACAAAGAGAACTAAACAAATAAGGTAATAGAAATAAATGGGAAAGTTGTTTAAAATGGTATGCTCTATCTGAATCATGAAGGAAGTATTTTGGGTTTCATGTCCCTTTAACAAGAAAGCAGATCATTAAGGAAAAAACAATAGTGAACACAAATGTCAAAATTGCTTGTGTCATTTAAGCAGAGAAACTGGGAAAAACATTGGTCATTAAGGGGTTAATAATGCACCAAGAGCCTGAAATGTTCAAAACATAGAAAATTGGCTGTAATTTGTTACCTGCAGTAAATAAAAAAAAAAGTTTCGTTAGTTGATACATTTAATAATCAGCTGAAATTAGTAAATTATTTTTTTTTATTTTTTTATTCAAGGTAACCTTTATTAATAAAAAATGCTATAAAAATGTATTCATAACTGATCATTTGAATAAGAATCCAGATTAGGAATATAAAACTATTTATTTTTACATTTAACTTTATTGTTCCTGTCTTTTAACTTTTTCCAATTTAACATAGTGCACCCTGTTTCTTTTTTTATAAAAAAAAAAGTGCTATTTATATTACAAACAAGGTACCAGACAAAAAAAATTGTTTTTATTTATTAATTATATAAAACTGTGAAAAGTGCAGGGTTGGGGGGAAATTGAGTTGAGAAGTTTTCAGACCTACATTTCTATTATAAATACTTATTTTACAGCTTTATCACAATGAATGTAATTAAACATAAGCCCTGTAATTTGTTTGTCTGTATCAGATAGCAAATTTTAATGCTAACACTTTTATTATCTTGTTGTCTTAGAATCATATTTGTTAGTAATTCATTGTCATGATACTAAATAAGAAAATTCTCCCCCCTCCCCGCATGTGCCTCTCAGTATAGTTACTTTCAGGTATAGATATTACGGTGTGTCTGCCAGCAATGTGTAAAACGTCTATACCATTTATAACTCTCGTGCAGGTTTGCTGGTAATGCCTCTGAGATGTGCCCATATGTTGTCAGTGCTGCTATGCTTCCTAAGAGATTGTGATTTACATCTGTTGAGAAATATCTAGAGATCTGGCAGCAAAATCCCAAAGTCTACCAGACATCTGCTGAGAGTTGGCTGCAATGCTGTTCCACATCTGCTGTCAATGCTATTGGGATTGTGTGGAAAAAAGAAAAAATGAATACTGGCTCACACTATATCCCTAATATTGCTAGGGCTCCCAAAAAAAGAATCTCCCTAAGGGTTAATGGAGAAACATAAAGCAAAGAAGGGGAGCAGCGCTAAGAGAAGCAATAGGGTATCTACTATGGTATATAAATTAATAGAGGGTGATACCTAATAGCTAGTGAGTTCAAATGTGTGTATTTGTTATATCACTATTCACCCAGCGGTGTTAAGGTACTTTATATCACCACTTTATCACATTTGGAATAACACTCCCATCACTTAAAGGACACCTTCCTATGTATGTGCTCAACCATTGGAAAATCTATTTATTTTTTATCACTGACCCGGTTTTATACCACTTGGTCCATCATAGACTATTGCAAAGCAATAGCATGTTTTATGTGCAGAGGATCCGGATCCTTATTGTTGTATTGTAATATTTTATTGTGATACAGTATTGTTAAGAATAAACTCATGCTCTTACCAATACTTAATTGTTTTATATATCATTTATATTTCTTTGCATACTATAATTGTTTTTTATAGTTCACTATTTGATGTAACAAATAGCTGCATTTGAACTCACTAGCTATTAGGTATCACCCTCTATTAATTTATATATGTCATTGTAGATACCCTTTTGCTTCTCTTAGCGCTGCTCCCCCTCTTTGCTTTATGTTTATACTGGGATTGTGTGTTAGGTCTACTGGCAAAGAGTACTCACCTGATATCTAATCAGTTAAACATGTACTATCACTACCTAATACACACAAAAATGTTAAACAGTAGCCAACCAGTTCTGTATATTTTGGAGTTATAATGGAATATCTAAGAGCACATTTTACCATTGCTGCGCGGGATAGCATATGGGAATGAAAATAGTTGACTGGAAATCTAAATATTAAAGATACAGGGGTTACTGTAACATCTAAAGGGAGGCTGCAGTAGGCAGTGCTTTTTACCAGCAGGGAGTACACACAGTTCTGCCTTCATTTACTACTATTACACACAGTGTTTGGATGTCCCCTATCCAATGATAAATGTACTATAAGTTTGTATTCAGTCTTCTTTGTTAAAGTGGTTCTAGCTCTTCACTTGTCATAACCACTAACCTAGTTTACCATAGAGTTTAACCATAAAGTGGCTGAAACTACTGCACTCTAAAGCTTTCCCTACAGGTTGTTTGTGTAATAGTGTTACGCACACGGCTGCCATATGGTGCTCAAGCCATATCTTTACTCCTTAGCCTATTTCCGTATGTCTTTACAGGGGACAAGTTTCAACCAAGGTGAAAAAATGAAACAAGAATTTGATCATTAAAATAAACTGGATATTGTACACTCTTTTTGAATAATTAAAGTTTGTTTTGTCCTCCATTTATCTTTATTTTTTCTTTATTTGTTTTTGTAACGTATTTTTTCTTTTGACCTACATAAATGACTACCATATAGAAACATAGAAACATAGATATTGACGCCAGATAAGAGCCATAGGCCCAGCAAGTCTGCCCCACCTTACCTAACAGTATAAACTTATCTAGTTCGTAGGATAGCCCTATGCTTGTCCCATGCATTTTTAAAGTCCCCCACAGTGTTTGTTGCTACTACCTCTTGAGGAAGTTTATTCCATAAATCAATCACTCTTTCTGTAAAGAAGTGCTTCCTCAAATTACTCCTGAATCTACTACCCTTTAGCTTGAGCTCATGACCCCTTGTTCTTGAATTTTCCATTTTATGTAAAATACCCACAGCCTCAGTTTTACTAAACCCTTTAATGTACTTGAAAGTTGCTATCATATCACCTCTTTCCCTTCTCTCCTCTAAGCTATACATATTTAGGTCATTGAGCCTATCCTGGTAAGTTTTATTTTTTAGACCATGTACCATTTTGGTAGCCCTCCTTTGCACAGATTCAAGTTTGTTAATATCCTTCTGAAGATATGGCCTCCAGAACTGCACACAATACTCAAGATGAGGCCTAACTAATGATCTATAAAGTGGCATAAGAACCTTACTATTTCTGCTGCAAATACCTCTACCAATACATCCAAGCATTCTGCTAGCCTTACTCGCTGCCTTACTACATTGTTTACTAAGTTTTAAATCATCTGAAATAATAATTCCCAAGTCCTGTTCCTCGTCTGTAACAGTCAGTAAAGTGTCATTGAGTCTGTAATTAACATTTGGATTTTTCTTCCCTAATATTATAACTATGCTTACAAGAATATCTGATATTGCCATCTACAAGTTGCATGGACACTTTTTCCTGACTGAAGGGATATAAATGACAGAAAAAAACACACAAAACAACTTCGAAGTTAGAGGTGGATTATATAACAAAATATTAGTACACTAGTTATGTTAGACAAGCACCCAAGCCTTGCATATATATATATATATATATATATATATATATATACATACATACAGCATATATATATATATATATATATATATATATATATATATATATATATATATATATATATATATATATATATATATCAATGTCCAAAAAGGATAAGCACAGACCTTCAATATCCACAACTGCCAGGGTGGGCATTTAAATGAAGTTGCACATCAGAGTACAAAATGGCACTCACTGGACTTAGCATAAACAATACTCTTTAGTCAAACAAGTTAAAAGATGGCATAACGTTTCAAGGTCCTTACAACCCCTTTGTCAAATGCCCCAACATGGCCCACCAAAGTGAACCTAAAAATATTATGTTATATGTTTTTAGGTTCACTTTGGTGGGCCATGTTGGGACATTTGACAAAGGGGTTGAAAGGACCTTGAAACGTTATGTCATCTTTTAAATTGTTTTGACTAAAGAGTATTGTTTATGCTAAGTCCAGTGAGTGCCATTTTGTACTCTGATGTGCAACTTCATTTAAATGCCCACCCTGGCAGTTGTGGATATTGAAGGTCTGTGCTTATCCTTTTTGGACATTGATATATATATATATATATATATATATATATATATATATATATATATATATATATATATATACATGCTGTATGTATGTATATATATATATATATATATATATATATATGCAAGGCTTGGGTGCTTGTCTAACATAACTAGTGTACTAATATTTTGTTATATAATCCACCTCTAACTTCGAAGTTGTTTTGTGTGTTTTTTTCTGTCATTTATATCCCTTCAGTCAGGAAAAAGTGTCCATGCAACTTGTAGATGGCAATATCAGATATTCTTGTAAGCATAGTTATAATATGGTAGTCATTTATGTAGGTCAAAAAGAAAAAAATATGTTACAAAAACAAATAAAGAAAAAATAAAGATACATGGAGGACAAAACAAACTTTAAATAATTAAAAAAGTCCTGTGAGTGCCATTTAATACTCTGATATATATATATATATATATATATATATATATATATATATATATATATATATATATATATATATATACAGTGGGACCTCGGTTTACGAATTTAATCCGTTCTCCGGGACGTTTCGTATTTCGAAAAATTCGTAAACCGAAACACGGTTTCCCATAGGAATGCATTGAAAACCAATTAATGCGTTCCGGAGGTGAGAAAAAAAAGTCAAACACAGTATTTTATCTGTTCAAAACTCTTTATAAAGTGCACTTTAAAGGCATAAATACTGTACATAATATTTCAAACATCCAACTTTATGTTTTAAAACATCACACATCAACTTTTAAAACATGGCAGACTGTTGGTAACATGGTACAGTACACTTTAACTGTACATAAATAACACGTCAACAGGGAAAACATGGAAAATAGCAAAACAATTTCAACACTGTTTGGAAGATGAGGAGGACGAGGGCAATTGGGCAGCACTAACACAAGCAGGTTCTTCTTCATGTCTAGGCTGTTTTTGTAGGAACCTTTCCATTGTCTGCTGCCTCTGGCGCCTTTTAAGCATCCCTCGGAAAGGGGACATGATGTCTGTGTCAAAACTGCTCACAAGTCTGTGGGCTAGAGCCTTATCTGGGTGGTGCTGCTGTACAAAAGTCTGTAGGTTTACCTACATTTGGCATGCCTCCTTGAGTTCCGTGGAAGAGAGCTGTTCCTCACTCATTTCCTCCTCCTCCTCAAATGCGATCTGCTCCTCCATCGACTCCTTCTGCAATTCCACCAGCTCCTCGGTGGTTAGGTCACGGTTGTGTTCCTCCACCAGCTCGTAGACATCCTACACAGTCATCTCCAGGCCCATGGTCCTCCCCAAGGAAACAATTTCCTCCAACACTGTTGACTCTGGTGCAGGTGCAGAAGCACTGGAGGCAGGTTTTACAACACAGTCTGGCCAAAGGTTGCGCCAAGCAGAATTTAGGTTTGTCTGGCTGACCCCGGCCCAGGCAATGGTGATAATCTGCAGACAGCTCACAATGTCAAAATGCTCTCTCCAAAATTCATGGAGGGTGAGGCTTGAGCGATCTGTCATCTCAAAGCATCGCTGGAAAAGCTCCCTTGTGTAGATTTTTTTAAAATTGGAGATGACCTGCTGGTCCATTGGCTGGAGTAGTGGGGTGGTGTTAGGCGGAAGGAACATGACCTTGATGAAATTAAAGTCCTCCCGCAAGTCTTCCTCGAGGCCTGGAGGATGGGCAGGAGCATTGTCCATGAGCAGCATGGCCTTGAGTGGCAGGTTATTGTCCACAAGGTACTTCTTCACAGCAGGACCAAAAACCGCATTGACCCACTTCACAAACAAGAGGCGTGTGACCCAAGCCTTTGGGTTAGACTGCCACAAAACGCTCAACTGCTCCTTGTTCACCTTGTGTTTCTTGAAGGCCCGTGGGGTCTCTGAATGGTAGACAAGCAGGGGCTTGATCTTAAGGTCCCCACTGGTGTTGGCGCAGAACAGGAGGGTAAGACGGTCCTTCATCGGCTTGTGGCCAGGCAATGAGGTCTCCTGTTCTGTGATGAAGGTACGCTTTGGCATCCTCTTCCAGAAGAGTCCAGTCTCGTCGCAGTTGAAGACCTGCTGAGGAAGGTAGCCCTCTGAAACTATGACTTCCAGGAACTCCGTAGCAAAATCTTCAGCTGCAGCAACATCGGAACTTGCAGCCTCTCCATGCCTGACCACACTGTGGATGCCAGATCTGTTCTTGAACCTTTCGAACCACCCCCTGCTGGCCTTGAAGCCTTCTGCATCTGCTGACGTTCCTGGCTGTTGTTTGAGGAGGTCAGCATGCAAGGCCTTGGCTTTTTCGCAGATGATCGCCTTGGTCACTGAGTCCCCTGCACGCTGCTTCTGTTCAATCCAGAGCAGGAGCAACTTCTCGACCTCCTCCAGAACAGGTGGCCGTTGCTTGGAGACCCGGGTGACTCCCTTGGCTGCATCTCTCCCAGTAATCTTCTCTTTCATTTTTAGGATTGTACCGATTGTGGATGCACTCCTTCCATACTCTTTGGCAAGGTCAGTCAATCGCATTCCTCCTTCATGCTTCCTGATTATTTCCTTCTTGTCCTCAAGCAGAATCATCTCCTTCTTCCTCTTCCCAGCTTCCGCTGCTTTCTTGGGTGCCATGACACCACCGTCCCTAAGTATGCAAAAAAAATTAAAAATGCTTTACACCCACATGAGCTGGCATGGAAAACAACCCCACAATGCAAAAAAGGCATGCACAGCACATGAGCTGGCATGGAAACCACACTAAAAGGCATGCACAGCAGATGAGCTGTAACAGGCATGCACAGCAGATGAGCTGTAACAGGCATGCACAGCAGATGAGCTGTAACAGGCATGCACAGCAGATGAGCTGTAACAGGCATGCACAGCAGATGAGCTGTAACAGGCATGCACAGCAGATGAGCTGTAACAGCCATGCACAGCAGATGAGCTGTAACAGGCATGCACAGCACATGAGCTGGCATGGAAATCACCCCCAGAATGCAGAACACACAGTAAAAGGCATGCAAACAACCAAGCTCAGCTCCCTACCTTTCCACTTCTTGAGATGCACCAAAAAGGCTCCAAAACCTGCTCCAAAAGGCTCCAAAATCTTCTGCCAATGGCTCCAAATCACGCATGGGGCAGGGGGGGGCGGATCTATAAACCAGGACACTTTTTTTCGTATTGCGGGAAAAATTAGTAAACCGAGGCATTTTTTCTCAGAAATTTTAATTCGTAAACCGATTTTTCGTTTACCGAGGCGCGCGTTAACCGAGGTCCCACTGTATATATATATATATATATATATATATATATATATATATATATATATATATATATATATATATATATATATACACATATACATACACACACTTTATATATATATACACACACACATATTATACATATTATATATATATATTATTGATTATTCCTGAGTTACCTTCAGGAAAGGAGGGGCCTCTTTTGAGTAGGTTTGCTACTGCCTGTAACCTTTAGTTTAGCTTTGGTCAGCTGAAATAGTGTTTGTGTATTGGCTAGTTCTTTTCAGCTGGGGAGAAAGCTTGTAATCACAAGTCCTGTGTATCAGATGCATATTCCAGGTTTGTACAGGAATGCAACTAACTAATTGAACGCGGATCATTGTACAATACCAATCAATGTCTAAAATCAGCAAAAAAAAAATATATGTACAGAAAATGTCAGGTGGTAAAAAACAAATATCTGTTACAATGGACTAAGAAACAATACTCTCCTTTTAGCTTGACCGCTGCCCTCTTTCGGTCTCTCCCCAGGGACCGTGATATATAGTAGAAAAGCAATAATAGATGGCGCTAATGATAAAGAGAAAACAAGTCTTGTTGTGTATGTTAAAGCCAAGTGAATAAGGTGCAGTATACTCACTCCTTAAATTGCATGAAGTCAGCTTGTTTGGAGTGTCTCCCTCTGGTATTGGATAATAGTGCTCCAGGGAGGTTTCAATGTAACTGGGAGTGAAATGGAAACTCCATAAACAGTATGCAAAACTGATAATAACAAAATAAGTAGTAACTTACTTAATTAATAATGAAAATCTTCCAATTGTATAAAAGATGTGTTTATTAGCTCTACGTTCAAAGACGTCAAAGACGTCTTTTTCAAGAGCAATTTTAAAATTAGTTAAAACAGTTGAAAGGTTTGATAAGCTGTGACTCTCAGAGCCGGTTTAAATACAGGTGTGTTGATGTTCCAATTCCTGTGTAAAACAGGAAATTAGACTCACAAAGTTTCAAAGTTATTATATATTTTATTAGTTTATTATTATATTAGTTCGGTATGAACAAAAGAGTTCTTATGTTCATACCGAAGTAATATAATATAACAAAATTAAATTAAATACCGGCATATTTACAATTATAATTTTGCAATGAAATATGTTTTTCTAGTTGGGGATGAACATATTGTAAATTATCTAATAACTTTGAAACTTTGTGAGTCTAATTTCCTGTTTTACACAGGAAATTGGAACATCAACACACCTGTATTTAAACCGGCTCTGAGAGTCACAGCTTATCAAACCTTTCAACTGTTTTAGCCTATTTTAAAATTGCTCTTGAAAAGACGTCTTTGAACGTTGAAACACGTAGAGCTAATAAACACATCTTTTATACAATTGGAAGATTTTTCCTTTTTTTGCTGTGACGGCCAGATTTTCATTATTAATATAGGCCTAGATTTGGAGTTTGGCGGTAGATGGGCTGTTAACGCTCCGCGGGTTTTTTTCTGGCCGCACCATAAATTTAACTCTGGTATCGAGAGTTCAAAAAAATGCTGCGTTAGGCTCCAAAAAAGGAGCGTAGAGCATTTTTACCGCAAATGCAACTCTCGATACCAGAGTTGCTTACGGACGCGGCCAGCCTCAAAAACGTGCTCGTGCACGATTCTCCCATAGGAAACAATGGGACTGTTTGAGCTGAAAAAAAACCTAACACCTGCAAAAAAGCAGCGTTCAGCTCCTAACGCAGCCCCATTGTTTCCTATGGGGAAACACTTCCTACGCCTGCACCAAACACTCTAACATGTACCCCGAGTCTAAACACCCTACCCTTACACTTATTAACCCCTAATCTGCCGCTCCCGCTATCGCTGACCCCTGCATATTTTTTTTAACCCCTAATCTGCCGCTCCGTAAACCGCCGCAACCAACGTTATCCCTATGTACCCCTAATCTGCTGCCCTAACATCGCCGACCCCTATATTATATTTATTAACCCCTAATCTGCCCCCCTCAACGTCGCCGACACCTGCCTACACTTATTAACCCCTAATCTGCCGAGCGGACCTGAGCACTACTATAATAAAGTTATTAACCCCTAATCCGCCTCACTAACCCTATCATAAATAGTATTAACCCCTAATCTGCCCTCCCTAACATCGCCGACACCTACCTTCAATTATTAACCCCTAATCTGCCGAGCGGACCTCACCTCTATTCTAATAAATGTATTAACCCCTAAAGCTAAGTCTAACCCTAACACTAACACCCCCCTAACTTAAATATAATTTACATCTAACGAAATAAATTAACTCTTATTAAATAACTTATTCCTATTTAAAGCTAAATACTTACCTGTAAAATAAATCCTAATATAGCTACAATATAAATTATAATTATATTATAGCTATTTTAGGATTAATATTTATTTTACAGGCAACTTTGTAATTATTTTAACCAGGTACAATAGCTATTAAATAGTTAAGAACTATTTAATAGTTACCTAGTTAAAATAATAACAAATTTACCTGTAAAATAAATCCTAACCTAAGATATAATTAAACCTAACACTACCCTATCAATACATTAATTAAATAAACTACCTACAATTACCTACAATTAACCTAACACTACACTATCAATAAATTCATTAAACACAATTCCTACAAATAAATACAATTAAATAAACTAGCTAAAGTACAAAAAATAAAAAAGAACTAAGTTACAAAAAATAAAAAAATATTTACAAACATAAGAAAAATATTACAACAATTTTAAACTAATTACACCTACTCTAAGCCCCCTAATAAAATAACAAAGCCCCCCAAAATAAAAAATTCCCTACCCTATTCTAAATTAAAAAAAGTTACAAGCTCTTTTACCTTACCAGCCCTAAACAGGGCCCTTTGCGGGGCATGCCCCAAGAATTTCAGCTCTTTTGCCTGTAAAAAAAAACATACCATACCCCCCCCCCAACATTACAACCCACCACCCACATACCCCTAATCTAACCCAAACCCCCCTTAAAGAAACCTAACACTAAGCCCCTGAAGATCTTCCTACCTTGTCTTCACCATCCAGGTATCACCGATCCGTCCTGGCTCCAACATCTTCATCCAACCCAAGCGGGGGTTGGCGATCCATCACCGGTGGCTGAAGAGGTCCAGAAGAGGCTCCAAAGTCTTCCTCCTATCCGGCAAGAAGAGGACATCCGGACCGGCAAACATCTTCTCCAAGCGGCATCTTCGATCTTCTTCCATCCGGTGCGGAGCGGGTCCATCTTGAAGCAGGCGACGCGGATCCATCCTCTTCTTCCGTTGTCTCCCGACGAATGACGGTTCCTTTAAGGGATGTCATCCAAGATGGCGTCCCTCGAATTCCGATTGGCTGATAGGATTCTATCAGCCAATCGGAATTAAGGTAGGAATTTTCTGATTGGCTGATGGAATCAGCCAATCAGAATCAAGTTCAATCCGATTGGCTGATCCAATCATCCAATCAGATTGAGCTCGCATTCTATTGGCTGTTCCGATCAGCCAATAGAATGCGAGCTCAATCTGATTGGCTGATTGGATCAGCCAATCGGATTGAACTTGATTCTGATTGGCTGATTCCATCAGCCAATCAGAAAATTCCTACCTTAATTCCGATTGGCTGATAGAATCCTATCAGCCAATCGGAATTCGAGGGACGCCATCTTGGATGACGTCCCTTAAAGGAACCGTCATTCGTCGGGAGACAACGGAAGAAGAGGATGGATCCGCGTCGCCTGCTTCAAGATGGACCCGCTCCGCACCGGATGGAAGAAGATCGAAGATGCCGCTTGGAGAAGATGTTTGCCGGTCCGGATGTCCTCTTCTTGCCGGATAGGAGGAAGACTTTGGAGCCTCTTCTGGACCTCTTCAGCCACCGGATGATGGATCGCCAACCCCCGCTTGGGTTGGATGAAGATGTTGGAGCCAGGACGGATCAGTGATACCTGGATGGTGAAGACAAGGTAGGAAGATCTTCAGGGGCTTAGTGTTAGGTTTCTTTAAGGGGGGTTTGGGTTAGATTAGGGGTATGTGGGTGGTGGGTTGTAATGTTGGGGGGGGGGTATGGTATGTTTTTTTTTACAGGCAAAAGAGCTGAAATTCTTGGGGCATGCCCCGCAAAGGGCCCTGTTCAGGGCTGGTAAGGTAAAAGAGCTTGTAACTTTTTTAATTTAGAATAGGGTAGGGAATTTTTTATTTTGGGGGGCTTTGTTATTTTATTAGGGGGCTTAGAGTAGGTGTAATTAGTTTAAAATTGTTGTAATATTTTTCTTATGTTTGTAAATATTTTTTTATTTTTTGTAACTTAGTTCTTTTTTATTTTTTGTACTTTAGCTAGTTTATTTAATTGTAGGTAATTGTAGGTATTTTATTTAATTAATTTATTGATAGGGTAGTGTTAGGTTTAATTATATCTTAGGTTAGGATTTATTTTACAGGTAAATTTGTTATTATTTTAACTAGGTAACTATTAAATAGTTCTTAACTATTTAATAGCTATTGTACCTGGTTAAAATAATTACAAAGTTGCATGTAAAATAAATATTAATCCTAAAATAGCTATAATATAATTATAATTTATATTGTAGCTATATTAGGATTTATTTTACAGGTAAGTATTTAGCTTTAAATAGGAATAAGTTATTTAATAAGAGTTAATTTATTTCGTTAGATGTAAATTATATTTAACTTAGGGGGGTGTTAGTGTTAGGGTTAGACTTAGCTTTAGGGGTTAATCCATTTATTAGAATAGCGATGAGCTCCGGTCGTCAGATTAGGGGTTAATAATTGAAGGTAGGTGTCGGCGATGTTAGGGAGGGCAGATTAGGGGTTAATACTATTTATGATAGGGTTAGTGAGGTGGGTTAGGGGTTAATAACTTTTTTATAGTAGCAGTGCGGTCCGCTCGGCAGATTAGAGGTTAATAAGTGTAGGCAGGTGTCGGCGACGTTGAGGGGGGCAGATTAGGGGTTAATAAATATAATATAGGGGTCGGCGGTGTTAGGGGCAGCAGATTAGGGGTACATAGGGATAACGTAGGTGGCGGCGCTTTGCGGTCGGAAGATTAGGGGTTAATTATTTTAAGTAGCTGGCGGCGACGTTGTGGGGGGCAGGTTAGGGGTTAATAAATGTAATACAGGGGTCGGCGGGGTTAGGGGCAGCAGATTAGGGGTACATAAGTATAACGTAGGTGGCGGTCGGCAGATTAGGGGTTAAAATATTTTAATCGAGTGGCGGCGATGTGGGGGGAGCTCGGTTTAGGGGTACATAGGTAGTTTATGGGTGTTAGTGTACTTTAGGGTACAGTAGTTAAGAGCTTTATGAACCGGCGTTAGCCCAGAAAGCTCTTAACTCCTGCTATTTTCAGGTGGCTGGAGTTTTGTCGTTAGAGTTCTAACGCTCACTTCAGAAACGACTCTAAATACCGGCGTTAGGAAGATCCCATTGAAAAGATAGGATACGCAAATGGCGTAGGGGGATCTGCGGTATGGAAAAGTCGCGGCTGAAAAGTGAGCGTTAGACCCTTTAATCACTGACTCCAAATACCAGCGGGCGGCCAAAACCAGCGTTAGGAGCCTCTAACGCTGGTTTTGATGGCTACCGCCGATCTCCAAATCTAGGCCTAAGTAAGTTACTACTTATTTTGTTATTATCAGTTTCGCATACTGTTTATGGAGTTTCCATTTCACTCCCAGTTACATTGAAACCTCCCTGGAGCACTATTATCCAATACCAGAGGGAGACACTCCAAACAAGCTGACTTCATGCAATTTAAGGAGTGAGTATACTGCACCTTATTCACTTGGCTTTAACATACACAACAAGCCTTGTTTTCTCTTTATCATTAGAGAATTTAACATTCTTCAAAGACCAGCGCCATCTACTATTGCTTTTCTACTAAAATCAGCAAAGATGATTATGGATCAAATGGGTTATCAAATGATGAAAACGTAAATATTCATAAGTAAAGTGTAATTCTGCATGGTGGCTGATTGGAACAGCCAATAGAATGCACGCTCAATCCTATTGGTTGATTGGATCAGTCAATCAGATTGAACTTCAATCCTATTGGCTGATTGCATCAGCCAATAGGATTTTTCCTACCTTAATTCTGATTGGCTGATAGCCAATCGGAATTCAAGGGACGCCATCTTGGATGACATCACTTAAAGGACCAGTCATTCAGTCGTCGGCCGTCGGATGAAGAGGATGCTCCGCGTCAGATGTCTTGAAGATGGACCCGCTCCACTCCGGAAGGATGAAGATAGAAGATGCCGTCTGGATGAAGACTTCTGCTGGTATGGAGGTCCTCTTCTGGCCAGATAGGATGAAGACTTCGGACCCTCTGGAGGACCACTTGTGCCCGGCTGGGTGAAGACGTCTCAAGGTAGGGTGATCTTCAAGGGGGTAATGTTAGTTTTTTAAGGGGGGATTGGGTGGGTTTTAGAGTAGGGTTGGGTGTGTGGCTGGTGGGTTTTAATGTTGGGGGGGTATTGTATTTTTTTTTACAGGTGAAAGAGCTGATTGCTTTGGGGCAATGCCCCGCAAAAGGCCCTTTTAAGGGCTATTTGTAATTTAGTATAGGGTAGGGATTTTTATTATTTGGGGGGGCTTTTTTATTTTATTAGGGGGATTAGATTAGGTGTAATTATTTTAAAATTCTTGTAATTCTTTTTTATTTTCTGTAATTTAGTGTTTTTTTTGTACTTTAGTTTATTTAATTTAATTGTAGTTTATAATTTATTTAATTAATTTAATGATAGTGTAGTGTTAGGTGTAATTGTAATTTAGGTTAGGAATTATTTTACAGGTAAATTTGTACTTATTTTAACTAGGAAGTTATTAAATAGTTAATAACTATTTAATAACTATTGTACCTAGTTAAAATAAATACAAAGTTGCCTGTAAAATAAATATAAATCCTAAGCTAGCTACAATGTAACTATTAGTTATATTGTAGCTATCTTAGGGTTTATTTTATCGGTAAGTATTTAGTTTTAAATAGGATTAATTTATTTAATAGTATTACATTTATTTTGTTTTATTTAAATTATATTTAAGTTAGGGGGGTAGGGTTAGACTTAGGTTTAGGGATTAATAAATTTAATATAGTAGTGGCGACGTTGGGGGCGGCAGATTAGGGGTTAATAAATGTAGGTAAGTGTTGTCGATGTTAGGGACGGCAGATTAGGGGTTAATAAAATTTAACTAGTGTTTGCGAGGCGGGAGTGCGGTGGTTTAGGGGTTAATAAATTAATTAAAGTGGCGGCGATGTCCGGTCGGCAGATTAGGGGTTAAACATTTTAGTTAAGTGTTTCTGATGTGGGGGGGGAGCCTCGGTTTAGGGGTTAATAGGTAGTTTATGGGTGTTAGTGTACTTTTTAGCACTTTAGTTAAGAGTTTTATGTTACGGCGTTAGCCCATAAAACTCTTAACTACTGACTTTTAAATGCGGTAGGAGTCTTGCCAGGAGAGGGTCTACCGCTCACTTTTTCAGGCGATCGTAATACCGGCGTTAGGAAAATCCCATTAAAAAGATAGGATACGCAATTAACATAAGGGGATTTGCGGTATGCTAAAATCGCAGAAAAAAAGTGAGCGGTAGACCCTCTCCTGCCTGACTCGTAATATCAGCGGGCGTTAAAAAGCAGCATTGGGACCCCTCAACGCTGCTTTTTAAGGCTAATGCAAGACTCGTAATCTAGCCAATTGTTAATTACAGTTACGTATAGGCTGTTTGTACATTAGTATACCGTACTATATACCCTAACAGGAGTAACTCAGTTTTACACTGACCTTTGTTAGCCATTGCAGAGCTAATTGTCCCCTGAGGGGTCTGTTCTGTGTGCCCTTATACTATTTCTGTGCTTGCTATCTATTCAGTTATAACAGCAGCTTTTCCTTATTGTACTCCGTATTATAACTACTCTTATTAAACAAATTAGTGAAGTTTGGGTCTCTGGACCATCAGCTGATCCTTTGGCAGAGTGATCTACTGATCATTTAACCCTTCTAATCAAAACAAAAATTGGCACTTGAGAAAAATTATGCCAGAGATACCGGTGGAGTCCAAGCTCATGTCACAGACGTGACAGATTACGAGGAAAAAGTAGTACAGCGACTAGGCACCAATTAATCCAGGGAATAACAGATATAGGGTTACAAAAACAGCAAAAATAGAGCAAAAATATATTATTTATATATTTTTGCTCTGTTTTTGTGTGGTGGTATGCGATTGTAATATTACACATTCGATAAGATTGGATGATAACATATGAAATGTATTAAGGTAACTTACATACGTAATCTGCATTCCGAACAGTCTATCTAGGAGGTTTGTGTATATGCCTTTAACCCTATATCTGTCAATCAAAGTCTGCTATATACTCCTTAGTATCATATATATTTTCTATTGGGCTATTTTACCATTGTTTTTATGTTGATTGTAGATATAATATTGTATAGGAGTGTTATATGTATATGGGAGACGTCCCTATATCCATTGTTTGAGTTAACTATTCTGATTGCTTTTATTTACATTAAAATGTAAGGATTTTACAGACTCTGCATATTATATTGAGGTTCTTTTTTATATAATACATCAAAAATATGATTATTAATGTATCTGACATATGTCTAGGCAGAGTTCTTTTATATCAAACTGAAGAGGATAATCTTTGTCTCTTTTTTACCTGTTCACGTCTCATTAATTAATCATAACCTGAACTCTGCTGCCATCATGTGGTCATTATAATATATGCAAATATACATTTACCTATACCAGTGATTTTTAACCTTTTTTTTGCCGTGGCACACTTTTTTACATTAAAAAATCCTGTGGCACACCACCATCCCAAAATTTTTAAAAAAAATCACACATTGTAGCCTAATACAGCATATAAACAAGCAAAGAGAGAGGTACGCTTGCTCAATGTGGAATTTCTGGAAATCATAAATTTATTTGAAGACCAAATAAGTACAGGTACAGGTATACAGGGTCACAGTTAGGAACGCCTGACGCGTTTCGCGCATGCGTACATGCGCTTCATCGGAGGCTGATAGAGTGTGACAATGTGGGCCTTTTAAACCTGGTTTTCACCAATCCTGAGGGGACTGAGGTCTAAACCAATCAGTGTTGCTTCAGTGAGTGTATAGCCTTTGTAATATAGACTCTTGTGTCTTCAGCTTGTTACTGAGGCTTATAATATTAACTCTGCGGTAACACTGATAGGTATACATCAATGAATAAAATACTTAATGTTGTTAAACATTGTTATAATATAACAAAAGTAAAAAATAAGGATTACTGAAAAAGCTAATAAATAATTATAAATAATTCTCATAATGAATACTTTGATAAATGGATAAAAACTAAATAAGAAATAAATGAGTAAAAATATTAATTAAAAAGTATAAAATTATAGAGGTGAAAGTAAAAATAAGGATGAGAATATGAGTGAAAAATAAAAAATAGAGATAAAAATGTAACTTGTAAATAAAATTGAAAAAGAAATAATCAATAAATAAATGAATAGGTAAAAACTAATTTCCTACCATCAGAATAGAAGATATAGTTCTAAATGTCTATGCTAACTAATTGAATATAAGTGCACTTCATCTTGAAGGGGGAAATTAATCTTTTATATTTATTTTTTATTTTTCTTACCTACATGTATTATTCATGTTGTATTAAAAAAGGCTGAAAAAATAGAAAATTCTTTTCTAAGGAAGACTAGAATCTAGATTTAAACAATGCTTGTAGTGGTCAATCATGTTAAAGAAACTATTTATCAAATTGATAATTGAATAATGAATTATAAGATCTAAAGGTATCATAGACTATACTATATTCAGCTAATTTCTTATATGTGTGTTGAATGTATATAGACGTCTTAGCTAGAGTATGTATATATATATGATGATTATGTATTGCTAGGGAGACCACAAGGAGGGCTAATAGATAGAAGAGTCAGTTTTTTTGTTGTTATTATTTATGTTTTTGTCTATGTATACTGAATAACTTGAATAGATAGGGTCGTATTGATTATATATATTCAAGTCTTTGAACTTGGTGTTAAAGATGTATCTAGTGTGTAGTTAGATCTAATGTTTCGAAGGATTTTTAACTTCAGTCATATTTGATTAGTTCTAGAGGGGTTAGAATATGTCCAAGTGGAATGAATTACACATATAAATCCACATCAAGTCTTCTGTTTATCCCGTTGGGATATCTAGTATTTAATTTCACTATCCAGAAGACTTCTCTTTTTAGGAGTTTGGCAGTTCTATCGCCCCCTCTGGCCTCTTTGACAACCCTCTCTATTCCTTGGAATGAGAAGTGGTCAGTACCTATTCCATGTTGCCGAAAGTGTTTGGCCACTGGAGTTCTAGCTTCTTTTTCAATGAGGGATAATAAATGCTCCCTAATGCGATCTTTTAACGGACGTGTAGTGATGCCTATGTATTGCTGAAAGCAGAGTTGACATGTAATAAGGTATATTACATACTGCGAAGGGCAGTCTATCCTTTGCTTAATCGTGTATGTTTCCTTAGTGTTACTAGAGGTGAAGGTGTGGGTTATGTTGGTAAACTCACAACTTTTGCAAGGTCTATGGCCACATTTAAAGGATCCAGGACTGAGGCCCAGCCAGTTAGTTTGTGTTTGTGGTCTTTCTGAGAATTTTTTATTTGTTAAGTCTCCTATTGATGGAGCTTTTTTAGCAACAAATTTAATGCCTTTAGATATTACTTGTTTCAATGTGTCATCACTCTTTAATATGGTTAAATTATCCTTAATTACTTTACAGATTTTATAGTATTGCCTGCTAAATTGGGTAGAGAACACTATATTTTCCTCATTTTGTGTTTTGTCCTTTTTCTGGAATAACGTATTCCTCTGTGTGCTTTCTACTTCTTTATTAATTAGATCAAGTTTTGATCTATTGTATCCCCTATTGACTAGCCTGTTGGTTAATTCTTTAGCTTCTTGCCTATAGGTATCTAAGTTGGAGCAATTTCTACGAAGTCATAGAAATTGACCTTTAGGTATGCCTTTTTTGAGATGTGGGACATGGCATGAATCTGCCCTTAAAATTGTATTTTTTGAGGTGGGTTTTCTATATGTGGAAGTGAAAATTTTTAATTTTGATAAATTTGCACTAAGTTTTAGGTCTAGAAAGTCAATGGATTGGGTGTCACTTTTATGTGTGAAGACAAGGTTTAATTGATTGTTGTTAATGTAGGTCATAAATTGTTCTATAGTGTGCTCATTATCTGTCTTGTCCCAAATGATTATGAGGTCGTCAATAAAGCGACCGTATAGTTTGATATTGTTTTTAAATTGGAATTCAGTTGAAAAAATAAGACAAAATTCCATCCAACCCATATAAATATTGGCATAGGCCGGGGCAAATTTTGCCCCCATGGCCGTGCCTCGTTGCTGTAAATAATAAATTCCTTCATGTACAAAATAGTTATGTTTTAGTAGAAATTCTGCAGTTTCTACTATGAATGTAATAAAACCTATGTCATAATCAGTATGTCTAAGTAACATCTCATGAAGCGCTGTGAGGCCTGTCGTGTGGGGAATGCTTGAATAGAGAGCAGCTACATCAATTGTGAGCCAAGTGTATTCACAATTCCAGTTGACCGTATTAAGTTGCTGGATTAGATGGCCGCTATCTTTAATGTAGCCTGGTAATGATTGAACAATTGGTTGGAGTATGTGGTCAAGCCACCCACCAAGCCTTTCACATAGGGATCCTTGGCTTGCCACAATGGGTCTACCTGGTGGTCTAGTGAGGTTTTTATGAATTTTAGGGACAGTTCTAAAACTTGGTATGGTAGGGTCTTTTATCAGAAAAAATGACGCTAATTCTTCCGTTAGGTAGCCCAGTTCAATGCCTGTGTCTAAGTGACTCTTCAATTTGCTTACGAAATTTATGGTAGGGTTAAATGTGAGTTTCATATACTGATCTTTATCCTCTAGATGTTTGTGTACTTCATCTAAGTAATCAGTGGTATTTAAGACAACAATAGCCCCTCCTTTGTCCGCCTTAGTGATGACTATGTTGGGGTTATCTTGTAGATCTTTAAGTGCTTTTCTCTCATGGCGGCTTAGATTATCTCTGGCTTTACTAATTGTGGTTGACTGGAGTGTTTTGTGAAGGTCGGTTAGTTCCTTTTCTATGGTCCTTTGAAATAAATCTATTGTGTGATCACGTGCATTAACTGGGTAAAAATGTGATTTATCCTTAAAAGTGTATTGCTGAGTGGTACTTGGGGAATGAGTATATGAACTGGGTGAGTGTTGTTGAAGTGTGGTGAGAGTGGTAAGGTCTGTTAAATCAGAAAATAGTAAACCAATAGTGTTAGGGTGTGTGTCAGTTGTGGTAGAGGTGTGTGATTGTGTGTCTATACCAAAAAAATGTTTTTTTAGTACTACTTTTCTTACAAATTTATTTGTGTCTAAAAGAGTGCTGAATAAATCAAAATCTGTTGCAGGTGCAAAGGTTAAGCCTTTATTAAGTACATTAATATGGTGAACCGTTAATGTAAAGTCAGAGAGATTTATTGTTGCTATTTCATCTTGTTTTTCCTGACCCTGCTGGGGTATCTAAATGTATTTTCCCCTTTCTTTGGAGTACTCGTTTGCTGGGTTGATTTAACTAAAGATTTTAAGTTTCTTCTCTCAGAAGATGTATTGCCTGATGTTGTAGGTACTGCTTCTGGCTCATCATTATGAGTGTCAGTGGTTTCATCTTCTAGATTATCAGTATCTATGCTTGAAAAAGTTACTTTTCTAGAAGTTTGGTTTTTGTTATGTGTAGACTTGTTTTTATCCTTTTTATTGTGGCTATTCTTATGAGTGGCTCTTCTATTGAGTGGTCTCGATTTCTGCCAGGAATAGACTATGTCTAAATCATAGTCTTTCGTGTCCCTATTGTATTTTTGTACTTTTCTATCTGACAGAATGGTGTCTAGCTGATCTATGGTGGTATCTAATTGAGATTTATAATCAGTGTATTTTTGTGTTGTTTCAAAAGGTTTTAGTTTGTCAAAGGTGGTATTTATTTCTAACAAAATATTATCCCTCTCTTCTCTTTTGTGTCTAAGAAGTTGCTTCATGCAAATGATAGAGCAGTTAGTTAAATTAGTATTCCACTCCTCCATGAAAATGGGATTATCTATAGCAAAGGAGGGATATTTTTTCATACGTAGTCCTCTGGGGACTTTGTTCTCTGAAATGTAAAGATCTAAAAATTCGATATCCCACCACAAATTGGTTTCTTTATATCTTAGTTTCTCTAAACTAGAAAAAACAGTGTCTAGATTCTCTTCCTTAATAACATCAGAACCTTCACTGTGACCTCTGAGTGCCGTTGTCATAATATTTTTCCTCCTTGTATTATCATCTATTACCCCTGTGGGAATGAGTGAGGTAGCCATGGCAGGGAGGAAAATTATTTGTCGGCACTATAAACAGAATGCTAAGTGCTAAATTCAAATTTAATTTAAATTTAAATTTAAATGGTCTTAAAAAGTAGCGTATACAGTGTAAATGTCCAGTGACAATAATAGTCCACAACAGTCCACAAAGCTGCAAGAAAGCCGGAACACTGGGAATAAGAGTGACGAAAAACAACAATGAAGTGTGTGCTCCGGTTAAGGATTCCCCTCGGTTTCTTCTTACACGTATACAAAAGAATCCTCAAAACTGGGGAATAAATAATCCCAATGAAAGGGTGTGTGGGAAACAAACAGTTAATTTTAAGTAGTGTCCACAGTCTTAGGTGTCAGAAAGATTTCCTGCTACGGTTGTCCGTGTGTGCTTGGGGTTCAGGGATGATCAGATTGTGAATGCCATGGATGTCTTACCCTCCGTTAGTCCGGTGGGATGCCTGGGCACGCTGCTGTACTTCCTCTCGGATGGGCGAAGCAAGCCCTCCCGGGCGGGTGCAGTATGCGTGTCCTTCTTGGCGTGTGCGATATCCGGCTTGTCTTCCTGTTACGTCACCCCTGGCGTCGGTCGGCTCAAGTAGATGATCTCACTTGGAGAAGTAGAGAAGCAGGAAATGTAGACTGATTCCTAGTCGGGACTGCAGCTCGAGCAGCGGAATCAAAGCGGTAAACCCCACCGCTGGTATGCAAACAAGCAAAGAGAGAGGTACGCTTGCTCAATGTGGAATTTCTGGAAATCATAAATTTATTTGAAGACCAAATAAGTATAGGTACAGGTATACAGGGTCACAGTTAGGAACGCCTGACGCGTTTCGCGCATGCGTACATGCGCTTCATCGGAGGCTGATAGAGTGTGACAATGTGGGCCTTTTAAACCTGGTTTTCACCAATCCTGAGGGGACTGAGGTCTAAACCAATCAGTGTTGCTTCAGTGAGTGTATAGCCTTTGTAATATAGACTCTTGTGTCTTCAGCTTGTTACTGAGGCTTATAATATTAACTCTGCGGTAACACTGATAGGTATACATCAATGAATAAAATACTTAATGTTGTTAAACATTGTTATAATATAACAAAAGTAAAAAATAAGGATTACTGAAAAAGCTAATAAATAATTATAAATAATTCTCATAATGAATACTTTGATAAATGGATAAAAACTAAATAAGAAATAAATGAGTAAAAATATTAATTAAAAAGTATAAAATTATAGAGGTGAAAGTAAAAATAAGGATGAGAATATGAGTGAAAAATAAAAAATAGAGATAAAAATGTAACTTGTAAATAAAATTGAAAAAGAAATAATCAATAAATAAATGAATAGGTAAAAACTAATTTCCTACCATCAGAATAGAAGATATAGTTCTAAATGTCTATGCTAACTAATTGAATATAAGTGCACTTCATCTTGAAGGGGGAAATTAATCTTTTATACAGCATATATATATACACATACAGCATATATATATACACATACACACAAACACACACATACTGTATGCATTGTGCTGTTATGCCATGCCTCCTACAAACTACCCCTGCACTGGGAGTAAAAAACAAGCAAAGTTTAAAAAATATGTCACACTGTTGTCAGTCTGCCGTGGCACACCTGAGGATCTCTCATGGCACACTAGTGTGCCACGGCACACTGGTTGAAAAACACTGACCTATACGATCCAGCTTGGATATAATGTGGTTTATAAAATATATACATCTACATACAAAATATTAATACCTATACATAAAACAAAATGTATAACGTCAAAAAAGTTGCGTTATGGGGGGGGCGGAGCCGGACGAGAAAGAGCATGGCCGCATAAATCTGAAGCTCCGATTCTGTCCACCAAAAGCTACAAGATAAGGGGAGAAAAACGTTATAAAATGCTAAGACTCAAAGCATATCACTAAAACTAACATCCGAGGAGAGATTGGAGAGCAGTGGGTGCCGATTAGAACTACCGGGGAGCAGGAATTAGATGAGCCACATCAGAGGCCTGGCGCAGAGGAACGGAACCTCATACGCAGCTCCTAATGGGGGTCACACCAACCTAACAGCCATCCTCTGTGCTCGAATGAAACCGGACATCGACAGGCCACGGCACCATTAAGAGCCAGAACTCGCTAACGGATCACGCAGCGTGAGTGATCGTATCACTACTAAGGACTGCTAGGCCTACCACACGCAGAGAAGGAGACGGTGCACAGATTCAAGTCACCCAAGACTCGGAGCGGTAACTACCTGATCCGCTGTGTACAAGGTTAGTGTGCCGAAGGGCTTAATAGGGGGCCAGTGGAAAACGAACACTTAAACCATCACTTAAACCAAGCTGGGGCCCAGACACAAAGGGGAATACAGCAACAGAGCTACTTTTATAAAACAAAAGGATTGGCTGATAAAGACTTTCTATCGACTGTTGCTACATAACAGCCACTAATTGCCTATATATCAACAGTTAAAATAAGGGAAATACACACTTGGGCTCACAGAAAGAGCTCTCCAGATAATCAGTTTTGACCGCCACACATTATCTAGCTATGGCAGCCAGAAAACAAAAACCCGATAAAATACAGAAACAAACTGCCTCAGGCGGCGGGAAACTAAACTCCTTCTTTAAAACATTTGAGAGTGGGTCCCAGGCTATAATTGAAGCCTCACAGACAGATAGCATGGATTCTACAGACTACCCCGCAGACCCAACCCCCATCACCAGAGCAGATTTGCGCTCACTGCCCACGAAAGAGGACCTGAACTCTTTTATGACCCAAGTCAGCAAACTCATAAAGGATGGCTTGGCAGATGTCAAAAAAGACATAAACGCCCTAGGCCACAGGGTTCTCCATCTGGAAGAACAGGCAGACGAAAGTGCTAAAACTTCTGACGACATCGCCATAACCCTACAACAGCAGAACTCCACTATATTACAGCTTCAATCCCAAGTAGAAGACCTAGATAATAGGGGGAGACGACAGAATTTGAGAATCAGGGGAGTACCTGAGCAAATATTACCGCCACAGATACCGTCCTACTTACAAAATTTATTTAAGTTCCTGCTGGGACCAGAAAGAGAAGATACCATACTCTTAGACAGAGCGCATCGCGCTCTCAGAGCCAGACCATCGCCATCAGCACCACCTAGGGACATAATCCTTTGCTGCCACAAATTTACAGACAAAGAAGCAATCCTAATGGCAGCAAGAAAGAAATCCCCCATTAGATTTGGCGAAGACTCCCTCCAGATTTTTGCAGACCTCAGTCCCCTCACTCTTGCAAAAAGGAAAGAGGCAAGATATCTGACTTTACATCTGACAGACCTGGATATCCCATACAGATGGGGTTTCCCATTCTCCATCAGAGTCGTCAAAAATGATAAGACTTTTATATATAAAGACCCAGAAGACCTGGAATCATTCTGTCTACAACTAGGCATCCCACAACCCTCTCTGCCTTCTATTAAAGATTTAATGGTAGACAAACCGACACAAAGGAAGCTCCCAAACAACAACCAACAATCCGAATGGCCTACTATGCCCAAAAAGAAAAGAAACACTACCCCAACCTCATCACAGGCAAGAGACATAGACATTGAACCACCATGAAGAAGGTTGCATGGCACAATTTTGGGACATTAAATTACCAGAGACTGCAACGGGTTACAGACCTGAATCTCTTGTCAAATTAGACTGCATCATGGACACAGTCAATGTTGAACCCCCTTAGAGGGCCCTCTTGTCTAGAGTCCCCCTACCTCTCTCCACTCCTCCCTCTTTTATACTATCTTAATCTCCCCCTCCCTATCTTGATACACTAACCACTCAAGTAGCTGTACATGTGGACAGGCATGTATGCTGCCTCACACCCCTGCCAGTAACTAGATTCTATTCCTTGCTTACTCTATTATCCGCTGGGAATACACGTTTCTCTTCTCCCCTCCCTTCCCTTCCTAAGACTCACCTCTAGAAGGATGCGAAAGCATCATACAGTTTATTGTTTGAAAAGTTATTGTTGTACGTTTATTGCTTTGTTGTTATATTTATACCTGTTGTTTATCTATTGCAGCTCAGAAACCAATGCTCCTTTTATTACTCTAGCAGCCACCAGCCCTGGAAGGCAGAAACCGGACTACCCTACTAACGCTCTTTACTTAGCATGCTCCCTCCCTTTAGACAGGAAATTCCAACTCCGACCATCGACTGGACTAAGGAGGGTAAGACTACAGCAAATTCTATCTAAACACACATACAAATGGCTACCCCCGTAATAAATATAATATCACAAAACACTAAGGCCTAGATTTGGAGTTTGGCGGTAAAAGGTCTGTTAACGCTCCGCGGGCTTTTTTCTGGCCGCACCATAAAATTAACTCTGGTATTGAGAGTTCAAACAAATGCTGCGTTAGGCTCCAAAAAAGGAGCGTAGAGCATTTTTACCGCAAATGCAACTCTCGATACCAGAGTTGCTTACGGACGCGGCCGGCCTCAAAAACGTGCTCGTGCACGATTCTCCCATAGGAAACAATGGGGCTGTTTGAGCTGTAAAAAAACCTAACACCTGCAAAAAAGCAGCGTTCAGCTCCTAACGCAGCCCCATTGTTTCCTATGGGGAAACACTTCCTACGTCTGCACCTAACACTCTAACATGTACCCCGAGTCTAAACACCCCTAACCTTACACTTATTAACCCCTAATCTGCCGCCCCCGCTATCGCTGACCCCTGCATATTTTTTTTAACACCTAATCTGCCGCTCCGTAAACCGCCGCAACCTACGTTATCCCTATGTACCCCTAATCTGCTACCCCTAACACCGCCGACCCCTATATTATATTTATTAACCCCTAACCTGCCCCCCACAACGTCGCCGACACCTGCCTACACTTATTAACCCCTAATCTGCCGAGCGGACCTGAGCGCTACTATAATAAAGTTATTAACCCCTAATCTGCCTCACTAACCCTATCATAAATAGTATTAACCCCTAATCTGCCCTCCCTAACATCGCCGACACCTACCTTCAATTATTAACCCCTAATCTTCCGATCGGAGCTCACCGCTATTCTAATAAATGGATTAACCCCTAAAGCTAAGTCTAACCCTAACACTAACACCCCCCTAAGTTAAATATAATATTTATCTAACGAAATAAATTAACTCTTATTAAATAACTTATTCCTATTTAAAGCTAAATACTTACCTGTAAAATAAATCCTAATATAGCTACAATATAAATTATAATTATATTATAGCTATTTTAGGATTAATATTTATTTTACAGGCAACTTTGTAATTATTTTAACCAGGTACAATAGCTATTAAATAGTTAAGAACTATTTAATAGTTACCTAGTTAAAATAATAACAAATTTACCTGTAAAATAAATCCTAACCTAAGTTATAATTAAACCTAACACTACCCTATCAATAAAATAATTAAATAAACTACCTACAATTACCTACAATTAACCTAACACTACACTATCAATAAATTAATTAAACACAATTCCTACAAATAAATACAATTAAATAAACTAGCTAAAGTACAAAAAATAAAAAAGAACTAAGTTACAGAAAATAAAAAAATATTTACAAACATAAGAAAAATATTACAACAATTTTAAACTAATTACACCTACTCTAAGCCCCCTAATAAAATAACAAAGCCCCCCAAAATAAAAAATTCCCTACCCTATTCTAAATTAAAAAAGTTACAAGCTCTTTTACCTTACCAGCCCTGAACAGGGCCCTTTGCGGGGCATGCCCCAAGAATTTCAGCTCTTTTGCCTGTAAAAAAAAACATACAATACCCCCCCCCCCCAACATTACAACCCACCACCCACATACCCCTAATCTAACCCAAACCCCCCTTAAATAAACCTAACACTAATCCCCTGAAGATCTTCCTACCTTGTCTTCACCATCCAGGTATCACGATCCGTCCTGGCTCCAAGATCTTCATCCAACCCAAGCGGGGGTTGGCGATCCATAATCCGGTCCAGAAGAGGCTCCAAAGTCTTCCTCCTATCCGGCAAGAAGAGGACATCCGGACCGGCAAACATCTTCTCCAAGCGGCATCTTCGATCTTCTTCCATCCGGAGCGAAGCGGCAGGATCCTGAAGACCTCCAGCGCGGAACATCCATCCGGACCGACGACTGAACGACGAATGACTGTTCCTTTAAGGGACGTCATCCAAGATGGCGTCCCTCGAATTCCGATTGGCTGATAGGATTCTATCAGCCAATCGGAATTAAGGTAGGAATTTTCTGATTGGCTGATGGAATCAGCCAATCAGAATCTAGTTCAATCCGATTGGCCGATCCAATCAGCCAATCAGATTGAGCTCGCATTCTATTGGCTGATCGGATCAGCCAATAGAATGCGAGCTCAATCTGATTGGCTGATTGGATCAGCCAATCGGATTGAACTAGATTCTGATTGGCTGATTCCATCAGCCAATCAGAAAATTCCTACCTTAATTCCGATTGGCTGATTGGATGACGTCCCTTAAAGGAACAGTCATTCGTCGTTCAGTCGTCGGTCCGGATGGATGTTCCGCGCTGGAGGTCTTCAGGATCCTGCCGCTTCGCTCCGGATGGAAGAAGATCGAAGATGCCGCTTGGAGAAGATGTTTGCCGGTCCAGATGTCCTCTTCTTGCCGGATAGGAGGAAGACTTTGGAGCCTCTTCTGGACCGGATTATGGATCGCCAACCCCCGCTTGGGTTGGATGAAGATCTTGGAGCCAGGACGGATCGGTGATACCTGGATGGTGAAGACAAGGTAGGAAGATCTTCAGGGGATTAGTGTTAGGTTTATTTAAGGGGGGTTTGGGTTATATTAGGGGTATGTGGGTGGTGGGTTGTAATGTTGGGGGGGGGGGTATTGTATGTTTTTTTTTACAGGCAAAAGAGCTGAAATTCTTGGGGCATGCCCCGCAAAGGGCCCTGTTCAGGGCTGGTAAGGTAAAAGAGCTTGTAACTTTTTTAATTTAGAATAGGGTAGGGAATTTTTTATTTTGGGGGGCTTTGTTATTTTATTAGGGGGCTTAGAGTAGGTGTAATTAGTTTAAAATTGTTGTAATATTTTTCTTATGTTTGTAAATATTTTTTTATTTTCTGTAACTTAGTTCTTTTTTATTTTTTGTACTTTAGCTAGTTTATTTAATTGTATTTATTTGTAGGAATTGTGTTTAATTAATTTATTGATAGTGTAGTGTTAGGTTAATTGTAGGTAATTGTAGGTAGTTTATTTAATTATTTTATTGATAGGGTAGTGTTAGGTTTAATTATAACTTAGGTTAGGATTTATTTTACAGGTAAATTTGTTATTATTTTAACTAGGTAACTATTAAATAGTTCTTAACTATTTAATAGCTATTGTACCTGGTTAAAATAATTACAAAGTTGCATGTAAAATAAATATTAATCCTAAAATAGCTATAATATAATTATAATTTATATTGTAGCTATATTAGGATTTATTTTACAGGTAAGTATTTAGCTTTAAATAGGAATAAGTTATTTAATAAGAGTTAATTTATTTCGTTAGATGTAAATTATATTTAACTTAGGGGGGTGTTAGTGTTAGGGTTAGACTTAGCTTTAGGGGTTAATCCATTTATTAGAATAGCGGTGAGCTCCGGTCGGCAGATTAGGGGTTAATAATTGAAGTTAGGTGTCGGCGATGTTAGGGAGGGCAGATTAGGGGTTAATACTATTTATGATAGGGTTAGTGAGGCGGGTTAGGGGTTAATAACTTTATTATAGTAGCGCTCAGGTCCGCTCGGCAGATTAGGAGTTAATAAGTGTAGGCAGGTGTCGGCGACGTTGTGGGGGGCAGATTAGGGGTTAATAAATATAATATAGGGGTCGGCGGTGTTAGGGGTAGCAGATTAGGGGTACATAGGGATAACGTAGGTGGCGGCGCTTTGCGGTCGGAAGATTAGGGGTTAATTATTTTAAGTAGCTGGCGGCGACGTTGTGGGGGGCAGGTTAGGGGTTAATAAATATAATACAGGGGTCGGCGGGGTTAGGGGCAGCAGATTAGGGGTACATAAATATAACGTAGGTGGCGGTCGGCAGATTAGGGGTTAAAAATTTTAATCGAGTGTCGGCGATGTGGGGGGAGCTCGGTTTAGGGGTACATAGGTAGTTTATGGGTGTTAGTGTACTTTAGGGTACAGTAGTTAAGAGCTTTATAAACCGGCGTTAGCCAGAAAGCTCTTAACTCCTGCTATTTTCAGGCGGCTGGAGTTTTGTCGTTAGAGCTCTAACGCTCACTTCAGAAACGACTATAAATACCAGCGTTAGAAAGATCCCATTGAAAAGATAGGCTACGCAAATGGCGTAGGGGGATCTGCGGTATGGAAAAGTCGCGGCTGAAAAGTGAGCGTTAGACCCTTTAATCACTGACTCCAAATACCAGCGGGCGCCCAAAACCAGCGTTAGGAGCCTCTAACGCTGGTTTTGACGGCTACCGCCAAACTCCAAATCTAGGCCAAAGGGTCTTAATTCACCCACAAAGAGAGCGATAGCCTTACGAAGCTTAGCTAGCCAAAAAAATTCAATTGTTTTCTTACAGGAAACACACTTTGTTAGAGATAAGGAACCCAAATTTTGTTCGAAAGATTACACACTGGGGTACTATAGCTCAGGAGTAGTTAAAAAAAATGGTGTATGCACGCTACTGCACAAGAACCTCCAATTCCAACTCCAGAGAAAGGTGACAGACACAGAAGGCAGAATACTCATTCTAATAGGTCTCCTGTTTCATAGACCGGTGACTTTAGTCAACGTATATGCCCCCAACAGCAGAAGGGCCCAATTCTTCCAATCCCTACAAAACCTAATCACTGAACACAAAATAGGTACACTTATACTAGGGGGAGACCTTAATGTCACACTAGACCCTTCCCTGGACGCTTCCTCTAACAGACCTAACGCCCAAACAAGACCCCCTAACTCTGTATTTAAATGCCTCGCATATTTAGGCCTATTGGACACATGGAGGATAAGGCACCCAACCCAACGAAATTAGACCTTCTACTCATACCCCTGGGCAGCATATACCAGAATAGACTATATCCTGTTAGATAGAAATCATTTCTCCTTGCTGCGGGATTCAGATATCCAACCGACCTCTTGGTCGGACCATTCACAGGTGTGTACACAATTACAATGGCCAAACCACCCCATAACACCATTTATCTGGAGAATGGATGAATCTCTGTTACACCAACCACACACCACCGATGAGATAGCGAAATCCATAAAAGAATACTTCCTATTAAATACATCATCAAATATTTCACCACACACAGTGTGGGAGGCCCATAAAGCGGTGATCAGAGGGGAGTGCATTAAACATACAGCCCACAGAAAGAAGACTTATAATCAAACAATGGACAGACTGACCACACAACTAAACCACTTGGAACTGACACATAAAAACTCACCGACAGACAACACCCTCCTCCTACAAATAACTGAGACTAGACAAGAACTTAATAAGATTTTAACGAAGGAAGCACAGAGAAGGGCAATTATGCTTAGAAAACTCTATTTCTTCGAAGGCAATAGAGCCGGCCCGCTGTTAGCCAGAGCGTTAAAAGCCCAAGCATTAAAATCACAAATACATAAATTAACCACCCCAGAAAACACAGACATCATAGATAGCAAGGGAATTGCTAACCACTTTAGGGATTACTATTCCAGACTATATAATTTAGAACGGAATGAAACACCCGAACACCAAGAGGGTTTACGGAATTACATAAAAGAAGCTAACCTTCCCAAGTTACAGCCAGATCAGCGGGCAAAATTAGACAACCCCATCAGCCTATCAGAGATTCTTATAGCTATAAAAGGCAAAAGCCCAGGCCCAGATGGTTTCACTAACGCCTATTATAAATCATTTAAGGAAGTTCTGGCCCCACACTTACTTAAGCTTTTCCACACACTGGAGGAAGAGGGCTCACTCACCCAAGAGATGCTGACAGCCCATATCTCGGTCATACCCAAACCCCAAAAAAACCTCTCCGACCCCAGCAGTTACAGACCAATATCCTTATTGAATACGGACATTAAAATCCTGGGAAAAATCTTGGCCAAAAGAATCAACTCCGTATTACAGACCCTAGTTCATACTGATCAGGTGGGATTCGTCCCAGGGAGGGAGGCACGGGATAACACCATTAGAGCGATAACTCTCATTTCCTACGTTAAACATAATAAAATACCAGCTGCCCTCCTGACTACCGACGCGGAGAAGGCGTTCGATCGGATAAGTTGGGGGTTCTTAAGAGAAACTTTAAAAGCAATGGGGTTCGGCCCACCCACAATCACGTGCATTTTTAGCCTTTATATGAATCCCACAGCAAAGGTCAAGGCAAATGGGATGTTATCTAATCACTTTAGAATACAGAATGGTACATGACAGGGATGCCCATTGTCACCAATACTCTTTATCCTCACTATGGAAGTCTTCGCGGCTCACATTAGACAAAATCAAAAAGTGAGTTTTATTTACAGTCACAGATCCACTTCACACCATACCCATAATTTTAGACGAGATAAACACTTTTGGCCAGTTCTCGAATTTCTCAGTAAACACCCAGAAATCGGAAATTCTAAATATCTCCATGACACCGTCAGACTTCCGAACACTATCGAACATATGCCCAATGATACCCAGAAACAAATCAATCAAATACCTAGGAATTTATCTAACCCCTACCCTCCCACTGTTATTCACTGATAACTACACTAAACTTCTAAATGCAACAAGACATGACCTACACACCTGGGCCTTAAAACCCATCTCTTGGTGGGGACGTACCCAATGCATCAAAATGACCACACTGCCTAGAATCTTATATATTCTCCAAGCAGCCCCCATACCCCTCCCGAAGTGGTTCCTTTCCCAACTTCAAAGGCAGATCAATTCATTTATTTGGGGAAAAACTAAACCCAGGATCAACAGGGACTCCATGTACAGGGCGACAATACACGGGGGACTGGGAGTACCCAACTTAACAACATATTACAATGCTATAACATTGCAAAGAATACTGGATTGGCATAGGGCAGGAGACACAAAGGCATGGGTGTCTCTAGACTCGCATATACTCAGAGTCCCATCGGTAGGCGCACTATGCTGGGTCCCGAGATCCCTCAGACCGCCCCAATGTAGCACACTGGCGATACATAAACATGTGTTTGACACTTGGGAAACCATCAAGATCCAACGACCACATATCACGGGAACCCGCTCACCCCTTTTTCCCATTCCTATGAACGCTGAGATGATAGGTGGTTTAGATAGCGGTCTCCAGAGGTTGGGGGAGTGGGGGTATACATTGCCACTAAAAGAGTTTATACGAGCAGGGAAACTGGCAGATAGAGAGGACCTGAAACTAGTGGCAGGCGGGAGATATTCCACCTGGTTGAAACACTCTCAACTTGCTCATTTTATACACACATCCCCGTTTCAAGCAGACTACCTCAGGGAGTTGACACCATTCGAAAACCTATGCACAAGTAAGGATACACTACGACACACACTATCCCTCTCTAGACGGATCCTTCAGTCAGAACACACACACACACTCCCCACATATACAACGAGGTGGCAGGAAGAGCTGGGCATAGTCCTAACAGGAGAGGACTGGTCTAGGATTTTTCGTAATACAAGGAGGTCCTCGGGATCCCCTCAATTCCTTGAACTAAACTTCAAGGTTATGATGAGGTGGTACCTGACTCCCTCTCGAATCCACTCAATTTACTCAGGAGCAAACAGTAATTGTTGGAGGGGATGTACATCAAAAGGACATTACCTTCACATGTGGTGGGAGTGCGAGAGGATTAAGCCTTTTTGGCATAAGATTGAATCCTTTTATCGACAGCTATTGACGGACGAGTTTACACTGACCCCAAGCACGGCCCTACTTAATGACCTCCCTCCATTCCCCTGCCAACTAAGGCTTAGACTATTACAAATGGGAATTAACGGTGCCAAAATCCTTATAGCTCGGCACTGGAAAACACAACACACACCAACACATGAGGAATGGGTTAATAGAGTAACAGACATCCTGACACTGGAAGAATACGTTTATTTTAAGAAGAAGAAACTGAACCTTTTCGCTGACATCAAATTTTTATGGGAGGACCTGTTAACTAGACAAAAGACTGACCCTCCTACTATGACGTAGAATCTACCTTTCCCCAACGTCCACTTCCATAATCTCCCTCATACCCAATATAGTCTGTTCTACAATGGCTGGCTCGCTGTAGTAGATCCCTTTGTTGCTACTTCATCAACGGAGATGGCACTGACGCATTAGTTAAGGTTTCTTGCCTCAGGGTATGGTGTTCTGCAATAGAACTTATTATTTCTTTTCTATCAACTTTCAAAAGTTCCTTTCCTTTTTCCTTTTTTCTCTTCTCTCTCTTTCTTTCTCTCTCCTCTTTCTGCTCTCTTTTTTATTTCCTCTCATTAGACACATATGAAGAAGTCATCTATTTGCAGTTGATAAGAGACATAGAGATATCACATACTCTGTACAAGTAAAGTTTTCATATTTGTCTTTGTTTTTATCATGATTGTAACTTTTGCTGAAGATGACAATAAAGCCTTTAAAAAAAAAAAAAAAAAAAAAGTTGCGTTATTTCACACTCCATAGTGCTGCCATTACGAGTTACTGAAAAGCCTCCTTGTGCTGTGCGTTAAGCTCCATACCGCACAAAAGCCAAAGGCTGCTTTGACGTGCTCGTGCACGCTTTCCCCCATAGACATCAATGGGGAGATAGTGTTAGGAAAAAAACTAACACCTGAAGTGCGGAATGGCAAATCGCTGTAACGCAACCCCATTGATGTCTATGGGGAAAATAAAATTTTGTTTAAACCTAACACCCTAACATAAACCCCTAGTCTAAACACCCCTAATCCAGCGCCCCCGACATTGCCTATACTAATAAAAATTATTAACCCCTATTTCACCGCTCCCCGACTTTGCCGACATTAATAAAAGCTATTAACCCCTAATCCTCTGCTCCCCGACACAAAAAAATATTAACCGCTACTCCGCCACTCCCCAACATTGCCGACACCTAAATAAATGTTATTAACCCCTAAACTGCTGCTCCCTGACATCGCCGCCACTAAATAAACATATTAACCCCTAAACCTAACACCCCCTAACTTTAAATTAAAATTACAATATAACTATATTTAAATAAATAAAAACTTACCTGTGAAATAAAAATAAACCTTACATTAAACTATAAATTAACCTAACCTTACTATTAATCAATGAAAAAATAATCCTACAAAAAGTTTTTAAAAATCTAACATTACAAAAAAAAATAAACACTAAATTACGAAAAATAAAAAACACTAAGATTACAAAAAATAATAAACAAAATTATATAAAAAAAAACAATTACACCTTAATTTAGTAGCCCTAAAAAATAAAAAAGCCCCCCAAAATAAAAACACCCCCTGACCTACAATAAACTATCAATAGCCCTTAAAAGGGCCTTTTGTAGGACATTGCCCAAAGTTAAACAGCTCTTTTACCTGTAAATAAATACAATGTCCCCCCAACATTAAAACCCCCCACCCCATCAACCCCCTCCCAAAATAAAAAAACTAAGCTACCCATTACCCCTAAAGGAGCATTTGTATGGGCATTGCCCTTAAAAGGGCATTAAGCTCGTTTGCACTGCCCTTAAAAGGGCATTCAGCTCTTTTACAATTTGCCCAAAGCCCTTATGTGAAAAAAACAAAACGCCCCAAAAAATTAGTCTGAGCATCCATCTCCATCCAAGCGGTGAGAAGTCTTCATCCAAAGATGCCCAAAGAAATATTTTGTATTTGCCTGGACAGTTGCAACAGACACTAATAATTTTCACGTTAGGGTCAGAAACCATCTGTACATTTAGAGAGTGGTAATGTTTCCTATTTCAGAGCACTTCTTCACGATCAGGTGATGGTTTCATGGCAACATGTGTACAATCTATGGCTCCAAGTACGTTAGGCATTCCGGCTATCTTGTAGAAGTTGTACTTCACAGATTGCCACTCTTCTTAGTAAATGGAAGAGAGACATAAGGGGGAAAGACAATCATCAATGCGTTAATCACTTTTGAAAGATGACGTGAAAAAGCTGACGGACTTATGCTAATGATGATGCTTGAACTCGCCCAGAAGGACCCTGTAACAAAGAAATGTAATGCGGCCAAAAGCTTCAGAAGTTCGGGAATGGCCCATGACTGAGCTGTCATTGGCTCCAGATATTCTGCAATCTCATTGTACAGGGCCATAATGGATTCTCTATCGAACAAAAATTGTTGAATTACTTTCCTATGTTAAAGGGCATCTAAACACAACCGCGAAAGGAAAACTCTGGGTACTCTCCTTCGGTCAGCATCTACCACAGCTTCTTGTATCTGCCTTCTTCCTCTAATATTGATTAATCAGAGAATAAAAAGATGTAAGAGTATCTCCATGTTTGACTGCTTCTCCAAAATGTAAGTATTAAATAGTCAAAACAATTATATGCTGTATTGCTCTACCTTGGTGTCAGAAATTGTACCGAGCGGATATGTAGACTTTTTGGTGACTTTCGATTATGTAGAGCTTACTGGCGAACAATTATATATTCGCCAGAAAAAAAGGGTTGGAACGAATAGTGGCGGAGAAGTACGTTTGCAAATTGAAAAATACCGATTTTAAATTCCTTTTTTACCAGTTAACTGCTTTGCACATTTGGATTTTGACCCACGTGCAGATTTTGATGCAAGATTACACACAAACAGCAATTTGACTACTTAGGACATGGGGGGCCAGTATTCTGCTGACATGGACAGTAGTTTTGACGGGACATGGTAGTCTAAATTAAACTTTTATGGGTGTATAATTAAAAAGACAAGCTTTCCAGCTGACTGTTATTATGAAATGTAACACCTTTCTCTAAGGGACCAATGAAAAAAGGTTTGTTAGCAGGGCTGGACTAGGACTAACAAGCAGCCCTGGAAAAACTGAAGACCAGCGCTATTTTCTGTTGAGTCCGTAGAATGCACATGCCCCATTTCTCTCAAGGGGATTACTGGGATATTCCTTTCCCAAAATATTTTTTTTTCATAAATAAATTATATTAGTTTATAATAAAAAAAAAAATGCCAGAATGTTGTTGTATAGGCACTCTACAGCCCATATTCATCCATGACTCTCTTTCACAATGTGAAAATGATCATCCATAGTGTGATCTGGAGAAGTAACTCAACACAGTGTGTCACTCAACAATAGAAACCATTCAAAGAATGGTATCAGTATCAGTATAAAAGATGCCCAAAGTCTGCCATATGTTTTAAACAGATAACAATTTTATTAGTATTTAGGGTAAAAATACAATTTATGCTTACCTGATAAATTTCTTTCTTTCCTGGCATGGAGAGTCCACGATTCCATTCCAATCGGCCCCCTACTATTCACATTATTTATAAATGATTTGCCTAATGTCTGCAAATCCTCAACTGTACACTTGTACACAGATGACATGGTAATCTATGCAAACAATTCCGATCTGCCGCATCTTGAAGCAGTGCTCCAAGACCAGTTCACAGAGGTAGAAAAGTGGATCTCAAAAAAACAAACTCTTCCTAAACACTGACAAAACAGTCACAATGATCTTTGGAACTAGACCTAAATTACACAAATTACAAAAATCCCATCTACGCATCAAAACAAAATCCAATTGCACACTGACCGCTGTCCACTCTTTCAAATACTTGGGTATGTTGTTAGACCCCAATCTATATTTTGGCCTCCACATAGAAAAACTTGCATCTAAACTGTATCCAAAACTAGGTGCCCTGTACAGAAACAAACCTTGCCTCAGCCCTACAGTAAAGGAAAAGATTGTACAGCAAATGCTGATGCCTATCATGGATTACGGGGACGTAGTATATGCACCTGCACCGCAAACTCACCTTAATAAACTTAATACACTGTATAACTCGTTCTGCCGCTTTGTGCTACAATGTAACTACAGGATCCACCATTGTGACATGCTAAAGGAATAGGCTGACCATATTTCCTTGAGACAAAAACGGGACATTGAGATGTCAAAAACGGTACGGGGTTAATATTCTTTATTCATAGGAAAAAAGTAAGATTTTAACAAAAGTTAACTTTTATGACATGAATATAAACTATTGAGCCTACAATTATCCTTCAGTTACAGAAGAACTCATACAAAAAATGTTTAGGTAGACATAGAGCTATAACATCTAAATACCAATCCACAGTGTTTTCACAATGTTCCTATGATCTAAATTGGGAATGTGACATGTGTATATTTTTTAATCACATGCCCTTAACTTAATGTTTCCAAAATTGAAATTATCCTCTATGTTGTCAACGCAAATTTCCCCATATTAACTGATTTAAATGGTAAAAGTGTAGCCTCTAAACAGGCATTTGGTTTAAAGATCTGGATTAGTAATTGTAGATTTTTATGAGTTGCCCAAAATCATTGTTACATGGTGGAAGAACTGAGAAAAATGTGGAAATAGTTACTTGATAATAACCGTTATTTATAACGTCTGTACAACCAGCACTGCAACAGCATAATAATAAGCATAATTAATGACAATTAAATTGATTGACAGGCACAGACACTGGTCTTACCTTGGAAGTGCACAATTCTTGCAGAACTTAGACATTTGATCTACTTGATCACTATGTTTGTATGCTCACACTGTGACACAAGAAGATGGTAAGAATTATCTCTCTGGTGATGGTCAGCCGCTAATTCGGATGATGGCAGAGGCAGATGATCATCACATCAGATGATGACAGATCTAGTCCGACTCCTGTCCTTACTAGGCACTAGCTAGTACTTCTAACTTCCCTCTCATGACCAGTCTCTCTCCTCAGCTCAGTCTGACAGCTCACGACTGAGTAGTGACCTGCTGTCACTTGCTTTCAATGATCACGCCCCTAATTTTGAGCACGGGCAGCATAGACGTGGTGCTGTGGATCATGTGGGCACGGCCACCCAACCCCAACCCTGCAGTTAAAAAAAAAACTGCCCTCCCCGCTGGCGGGGAGTTTAAAAATGTTTAGTAAGTGGTGTGTGTGCTAAAAAATTACACTTGCGATGGCCGCACGGTCTGATAACCCTCAAAATAGGACAAAATTAATATTATTAAAGAAACAACGGGATGGGGGAAAAAACATAACATAACGGTACTGTCCCTTTCAAAACGGGACATATGGTCAGCCTATAAAGGAACTAAACTCCAGACACACCCTCCATCTTTCCAGCCTTGTGTTTAAGAGCTTTTCTGGGAAGCTCCCACCCTACCTGAGCAGAATGCTCTCCCCGGCTATTCCCACCTCCTATAACCTCTGATCCAATAACCGCACATTATTCAGCTTCCCTCAACACAAAAAGAAATCAGCTCGATCCAACTTTTCCTACAGAGAACCACAGTTATGGAATGACCTCCCGCACACTTTCAAACCTTCCCCAAGCCTAATATCCTTTAAGAGATCCCTCTCTACATATCTCAAAACAGAATGCACTTGTCATGGTTGATTATATATTTCCTACCTGTTCTATGTTACATTTTGCATATATTGTGTATTATTATTGTTTTTGAATTTTATTGTACCCTATTGTAATAATGCAATGTTTTGGGGACCCAGGACAAACTTGAAAACTAGAGAATCTCAATGTATCCTTCCTGGTAAAATATTTTATAAATAAATAAATAAATTACTAGTGGGAATTCAACTCCTCGCCAGCAGGAGGAGGCAAAGAACACCCCAGCAGAGCTGTTAAAGTGATGGTAAATGTAACTATACTTGAGCTTATATTTTGGAAGTATTACTCAATATAAGCCCAGTGATGCTTTTGTTTTTTTAAATAAACGTTTTTTCTTACAAAATCTTCATTTATAAATTTGCTCCATTACCTGCTCCCTGACTGCCTCCCTGTGAGAATTTCAGAAATCTCTATTTGATTGACAGGTGCATCATCCAATCGGGACTGCACCATACGCCCTATGTAAATCTGTTATTAGCACGCTCCCGTGCTCAGAGTTTTAAATGGCATCAGCAGAACTTTAACTGCACAAGGGAAGTCGTCATCGGAAGAAGATGGGTCCGCGGTGGAGGTCTTCAAGATGGAGCCGGTCCTCATCGGATGAAGATAGAAGATGCCGCTTGGAAGAAGATGGTTGCCGGTCCGGATCTACTCTTCTACCCGGATAGGATGAAGACTTTGGAGCCTCTTCTGGACTTCTTCAGCCGTCGGATGATGGATGTCTAGCCCCCGCTTGGGCTTAGATGAAGATATCGGAGCCAGGACGGATTGGTGTGATACCCGGTGAGGTGAAGACAAGGTAGGAAGATCTTCAGGGGCTTAGTGTTAGGTTTATTTAAGGGGGGTTTGGGTTAGATTAGGGGTATGTGGGTGGTGGGTTGTAATGTTGGGGGGGGGGGTATTGTATGTGTTTTTTTACAGGAAAAAGAGCTGAATTTCTTGGGGCATGCCCCGCAAAGGGCCCTGTTCAGGGCTGGTAAGGTAAAAGAGCTTTGAACTTTTGTAATTTAGAATAGGGTAGGGCATTTTTTATTTTGGGGGTCTTTGTTATTTTATTAGGGGGCTTAGAGTAGGTGTAATTAGTTTAAAATTGTTGTAATATTTTTCTTATGTTTGTAAATATTTTTTTATTTTTTGTAACTTAGTTCTTTTTTATTTTTTGTACTTTAATTAGTTTATTTCATTGTAGTTATTTGTAGGTATTGTATTTAATTAATTTATTGATAGTGTAGTGTTAGGTTTAATTGTAGGTAATTGTAGGTATTTTATTTAATTTATTTATTGATAGTGTAGTGTTAGGTTTAATTGTAACTTAGGTTAGGATTTATTTTACAGGTAATTTTGTAATTATTTTAACTATTATAGCTATTAAATAGTTCTTAACTATTTAATAGCTATTGTACCTGGTTAAAATAAATATAAAGTTACCTGTAAAATAAATATTAATCCTAAAATAGCTATAATATAATTATAATTTATATTGTAGCTATATTAGGATTTATTTTACAGGTAAGTATTTAGCTTTAAATAGGAATAATTTATTTAATAAGAGTTCATTAATTTCGTTAGATTTAAATTATATTTAAGTTAGGGGGGTGTTAGTGTTAGGGTTAGACTTAGCTTTAGGGGTTAATACATTTATTAGAATAGCGGTGAGCTCCAGTCGGCAGATTAGGGGTTAATGTTTGAAGTTAGGTGTCGGCGATGTTAGGGAGGGCAGATTAGGGGTTAATACTATTTATTATAGGGTTAGTGAGGCGGATTAGGGGTTAATAACTTTATTATAATAGCGGTGCGGTCCGCTCGGCAGATTAGGGATTAATAAGTGTAGGCAGGTGGAGGCGACGTTGTGAGCGGCAGATTAGGGGTTAATAAATATAATATAGGGGTCGGCGGTGTTAGGGGCAGCAGATTAGGGGTACATAAGGATAACATAGGTGGCTGCGCTTTGCGGTCGGCAGATTAGGGGTTAATAAGTGTAGGCAGGTGGAGGCGACGTTGAGGGGGGCAGATTAGGGGTTAATAAATATAATATAGGGGTCGGCGGTGTTAGGGGCAGCAGATTAGGGGTACATAAGGATAACGTAGGTGGCGGTCGGCAGATTAGGGGTTAAAAATTTTTTTCCGAGTGTCGGCGATGTGGGGGGACCTCGGTTTAGGGGTACATAGGTAGTTTATGGGTGTTAGTGTACTTTAGAGCACAGTAGTTAAGAGCTTTATAAACCGGCGTTAGCCCAGAAAGCTCTTAACTACTGACTTTTTTCCTGCGGCTGGAGTTTTGTCGTTAGATGTCTAACGCTCACTTCAGACACGACTCTAAATACCAGAGTTAGAAAAATCCCATTGAAAAGATAGGATATGCAATTTACGTAAGGGGATCTGCGGTATGGAAAAGTCGCGGCTGGAAAGTGAGCGTTAGACCCTATTTTGAGTGACTCCAAATACCGGCGGTAGCCTAAAACCAGGAGCCTCTAACGCTGGTTTTCACGGCTAACGCCAAACTCTAAATCTAGGCCTAAATCTAGCCGTAAATTTTGTCCTGAGTTTAGAAATACCCAATGTTTACATGTTCTTTGCTTTTTTGTAAGTTATAGAGCAATACGTACAAGTAGCACTTTGCTATTTCCAAACCTTTTTTTTTTTTTTTTTTCAAAATTAGCAATAGTTACATTGGGACACTGATATCTGTCAGGAATCCCTGAATATACCTTCACATGTATATATATTTTTAGTAGACAACCCAAAGTATTGCTCTAGGCCAATTTTGGTATATTTCATGCCACCATTTCACCGCCAAATGCGATAAAATAAAAAAAATCGTTCACTTTTTCACAATATTTTTCACAAACTTTAGATTTCTCACTGAAATGATTTACAAACAACTTATGCAATTATGGCACAAATGGTTGTAAATGCTTCTCTGGGCTCCCCTTTGTTCAGAAATAGCAGACTTATATGGCTTTGGCGTTGCTTTTTGGTAATTAGAAGGCCGCTAAATGCTGCTGCACACCACACGTGTATTATGCCCAGCAGTGAAGGAGTTTTGGTATATTTCATGCCACCATTTCACCGCCAAATGCGATCAAATAAAAATAATCGTTCACTTTTTCACAATCTTTTTCACAAACTTTAGATTTCTCACTGAAATTATTTACAAACAGCTTGTGCAATTATGGCACACATGGTTGTAAAAGCTTCTCTGGGATCCCCTTTGTTCAGAAATAGCAGACATATATGGCTTTGGCATTGCTTTTTGGTAATTAAAAGGCCGCTAAATGCTGCTGCGCACCACACATGTATTATGCCCAGAAGTGAAGGGGTTAATTAGGGAGCTTGTAGGGTTAATTTTAGCTTTAGTGTAGTGTAGTAGACAACCCAAAGTATTGATCTAGGCCCATTTTGGTATATTTCATGCCACCATTTCACCACCAAATGCGATCAAATAAAAAAAAGTGTTCACTTTTTCACAAACTTTTTTTTAAACCATATTCTGCTGTGTAGGATCCCCCCTTAGCACCCAACCTTCCTGATCCCCCCCAAACAGCTCTCTAACCCTCCCCCTCTACTTTATTATGCGCCATCTTGGGTACTGGCAGTTTGCCATAAAATGTTTTTTTTTAATGTGTAAATAGTTTTCTGTAGTGTAGCTGCCCCACCTCAATAGCCAACCCCCCACCCCCTCCCAGATCCCTTAGATAAAAATCCCCCCCTTTTCTCTCCCACCTTATACTACGCAAAATGTGCCATAGTGTAGTGTTTCCAGGCCCGGACTGGCCATAGGGCATACCGGGCATTTGCCCGGTGGGCCGCCTGTTATTTTAGTCCTGCCCACTGACTCAGACAGTGCTGTTTACTTGGTTTGTTGCTGTGATGCACCAGACAGTGTTTGCATGCTAAAAGGTAGAGGTAAAGTAAAGGCTTATGTATTTTTTTTATTTATGTGGTTACATTTGAGCCTGACCGGTGGCCGCTGTCACTTAGGCTGCATCTGCCGAGTGCTTCTGACTGCTTGTTTTTCTTCCCTCTCCCTGGCTTGAAACTAAAGTTACAGCCTTACAGTAATGATAACACTGACCATGCTGAACTAAGAAACTTCCTAAACACAGATATCTATACATTATATACCGCATGGTATGTAATGTATAGATATCTGTGTTTAGGAAGTTCCTGAGTTCAGCGTGGTCAGTGTTATCATTACTGTAAGGCTGGCATCAGTGTGCCTGGTGAGGTGGTCGTGTGCACTGTGCAGTGTGAACTTATTCAAGTACGTGGTGGCTCAGGCTGGCGTGGGGTCAGAGTGTCTGTCGCACTAAGTTGTGAGTGAGTGACCCTGCAGTGCACCGGCACCTCTGCACAACAAAGTGGTCCTTCTTTAGTAGGGCTGGTCCTAAACAACAAGCCATGCCTGGCTGCCTGCCTCTGCTATCCCTGACGGTAGGATTATTTTAACATATATAGTGATAGCCCCACCCTGCAGCTCTGCCTTACAACAAAAGTGTCCCTTCTTTAGCTGCTGGGCCATCACATATCAATGTCTGATTCTGCCTGGGTTCCGTTTAATCAGATCACCCAGTGACCCAACCCCCCCAACAGTGTGATGATTGTTACATGACATGGGACTAGCTGCGGTGCACAGAGTCCAGGTGCTAATAGTATATTTTATTCAGGTCCTGTTCTGCCCTTCCACACAATGTGTGTATTATACATATATATATATATATATATATATATATATATATATATATACATACATACTGTATATATATATATATATATATATATATATATATATATATATATATATATATATATATATATATATATATATATATATATAAAACTGAAAAAGGTGTCATGTTCTCAAGCACTGGCAAGTAATGAAGCCCCGGATCAATGCCTATGTGAGGAGGGGCTAATGACCTCACGCTAGGCATTAGGGGCGTGGTCACGTGAGCCGTTGCTCACTTGTTTTGTAGCCGAGCAGGAGTGAAGACCTGTGAAGAGAAGCGGTGAATTCCTACTTACCATGTCGGAGTTGCAGAAGATCCTGTCGACGGTCCAGGAGCTGTTGTCGTCGAAGGGTGAAGATTGGGTCCGGAAGCGGTTGGCGATCGAAGAGGACACCGGAACCGGAGGAGTCGTCACGGCGGGCGGTGAGCCATCCAGGCCGACGAGGAGATCCCGTCCGCCAGAAAGGTTAAGTCCATCGACCGGAAGACGTCAGGAGTCCGGGAGCCGTAGAGGAAAAGCGGTGAGAGCTTCAGCGGGTCAGCGGTCGACATCGGTGAGAAAGAGAGGAGCTGCAGGAAATCGATCAGGACCGGGAGACATCAGCAGAGCGGACGCAACACGGTTTCTCCAGAGAGAAGCTGCACCAGGTAATTCTTCTTCTTTTTCAGGAGCTGTTTTCGTCCGGTGGGATGAAGAGGTGTCGGAAGAAGCAGAGATGGCGGCAGGTGAGGAAGAATCGTGCGAGGCGGTGGACGTAAGTATTTTGGCGCCAAAAAAGGACATAACGGCTGCAGGCCCAAAGAGCGCAGCAAACCAGGACTTATTTACGGCCGACAGGCCTAAGGGTGTTAATAATAAAAACAATTTTGGGCAGCATGTTAGTTTATCTTATGTAACACCACAACAGGACCTGTTAACGGCAGTTAGGCCTTTAGACATAGGAGGCCCAATTAACGTGGGGCAATTTGAAAGGCGTACAGCAATTAGGCCCGAGGAAAATACATGCCGGGGAAAAGATGTTAGTCAAGGGGTAAGGGAAAAAATTTCACAGTCGGGTTATGAGGAATTTTTAAGCGTCAGAGACCAGGAACAGTTTACGGCTAAGGAGCCTTTTTTAGTGCAGCAGCGATATTGTGAGGAACATTTTAGTCAAGTAGGCAGGCAATTTGAAACGGCCACTGAGCCTGGAACAGCAAATACAGACTCTTCAAACAAGATTAGCTCAAGGAATACTACAGTGAATAAGCCAATTACTGTCAGAGCTTCTGCTCCAACAGGTAGAAAGGCATTGGAAAAAAGAAAGCATTGTTTTTCAGGTTCAGGAGAAGAATACGCTGAGAGGGATGTTAGGCCAGAGAGTTTTAGAAATTGGGAAAGTGCCAGTGTAGATGGTAGTACTAGAGAGATGTTTTTTAAGGAGCATAATGTTAGTGATAGAACAAGTAGGATTGTAAATAGGGAGGCTAACTCTAGGCAGGTTAACGTTTCTTTTTCCTCAGATTCTATTCATCCCGAGTTTATAACACCTGGCCGGAGCAGTGATACGTTTCCTTCCAAGATACAGGAGGAAGCAGACTCTTTATGGATTGATGAACAGTACAGTGATTTCGGGGAAGAGGAAGAGCAAGCAGCTTTACCAGGACCAGCAGCGTCGGAGCAGGTAAACAGTTTAGATATTGTATCACAGTTAATTAGAGCTTTAGTCCCAGGTAATGTTAATTCTGAGGGTAATAGGGCGAGTAATTCAGCAAGGGTTAATACTAAGGTTAGTAATGATAGTGATAGGGATTTCCTTAGCGGGGGCTCTGTTGAAAGGGGTGTTAGTATTTTTGATAGAAGGTTAGCTAACAGGGAATACGCATCCTCTCAGCCTCAGGTAGTCCACAGTGAAAGAAAGAGACAGGAGAAAAGTTCCAGGAGTTCAGTAGCACGGCGGCGGGAGAGATCCCGTTCGCCTATTACGTTCAGACAGAGCAAAGAAATAGGCGATTCTTCTCTTTGGGGATCATTGGATAAACAGTCAAGGGAAAGAGGGAGACCCAGAAGGTCTAGGACTCCGGTTAGAAGGAGAGAGAATGAAAGAGATAAACAGAGAAAAGGTAGTGAATCAACACATCAGGAAGCAAGGAGGGAGACGGTCATTACAAGGGAGAATCCTGTAATGTCCAATGCTGCAGGTGAGAGTTCAAGTGTAAATGTGCATCATGATTCGAATGCTTCTGAAGTAAGGTGTGAACTGATGTTAAAAGGATTGAAAGATTTAATTGCTAGGTTGGAAAATAGTGGTCCGGTGAGTGCCGAGGGCACTTCAGGCCCGGTTGGTGTTTGGGTTCAGCAAATTGCGCCCTCAGGAGGTGGTCCTCCTGAGCAGGCACCTTCTGTAATTTTGAGTAGTGCAAGTATGGTAGGGCTTCCGAAAGTATCTGATCAGGCTTTGAGACGCCCTTGCTTATGTTCGGTTGGGCCTTTAGGTATTCATTTATCTTTAGAGATAAAAGAAAAGATTTGGCGGAGAGAGTTTATTGAAATTTTCTCATTGCTCCCGGTGGATCAAGTTTTTGACATCAAAGATGATGTAAGGAGTGAGTCTTCAAAAAAAGAAGAAGACGAGCGTAAAAAGAAATTTAGGAAATTGCCAAAAACTTTATCTAATTGGTCAACTGCCTTTTGTATTTTGGCAAGTGTAGTTGGGGAAAAGAGCCCTGAGCTTTGCTCTTCCCTCTTTTGTTACCTCAATGAAATAGCCAGTGCTTGTCGTACGTATGGCGGACTTGCGTGGTGGAAGTATGACGAACAGTTTCGTCAACGTCTTGCGTTTCGTCCTGAGATGAGATGTGACGATAGGGATATGGGTATATGGTTGGAGCTTATGACTCCTTTAAGGTCTCAGTCCTTTCGTGTTACGGGAGGAGGAAGCAATGCTTCCTCAGCATCATCAGCAGTGGCCCTCAGAAAAGGGCTTTGCTTCCAATTCAATGAGGGAACATGTAAATTTGGAACAGCTTGTAAATACAAGGACGAATGTTCCTTTTGTGGAGGAGTCCACTCTAGTGCAAAATGCTTTAAAAAAGGTAAATCTCTCTCAAAAGGAGAAAGTACTATTCAAAGCCAAGACGCCAGTGAAAGTCGAAAGGATGGCGCCGTGGTTAGAATTGTACGGTAAGAAGAAAGCTAAAAGATCAGATGCGGACACTCTATTGAAGGGGTTTTCAGTTGGTTTTTATATCCCCTTTTGTGAGGGGATTGAGTCAGTTTTTGCAGGTAATTTAAAGTCGGCATTGGATTTTCCGGAAGTAGTGATGGCTAAGATTCAGAAAGAAATTTCTCTGGGTAGGATGGCGGGTCCCTTTAGGGCCCCTCCGTTTCAGAATTTGCGTGTCTCTCCCTTGGGAGTGGTTCCCAAGAAGATGCCAAATCAATTCAGATTGATTCATCATTTATCTTTCCCGAAAGGTTTTTCAGTGAATGATGGGATTGATCCAGAATTATCTGCGGTCAGATACGCATCCTTTGATAAGGCTTTAGATTTGATTCGGGAGGCGGGTCCAAACGCCTTGTTGGCGAAAGTGGACATTGAATCAGCATTTAGGCTGTTACCGGTCCATCCATCTTGTCATCATCTGTTGGGCTGCTTTGTGGGCGGTTCCTATTTTGTGGATCTATGCTTACCAATGGGCTGTTCTATTTCCTGTGCTTATTTTGAGAAATTTAGTTGTTTTCTAGAATGGGTTGTAAAGCAGATTTCTGGTATGTCATCAGTTTCTCATTATCTGGATGATTTTTTGTTTGTGGGTCCGGAAGGTACCCAATCATGCCAATTTCTGATGGATTCTTTTATGCTGATAGCTAGGGACTTCGGGATCCCGGTTGCTGATGAAAAAACTGAAGGTCCTTCTCATGTGATTAATTTCCTGGGAATTTGTATTGACACTGTTTCTATGGAATGCAGACTTCCTAGGGAAAAAATTAGTGATCTTGTGTCTTCTATTAATCCAGCTCTTGCGAGAAAGAAGCTTTCGTTGAGAGAGATTCAGTCCCTAGTGGGTAAACTGAATTTTGCATGCAAAATCATTCCAGTTGGTAGGATTTTTTGCAGAAGGTTATCTTTAGCCACTGTGGGAGTTAAAATTCCCCATTTTCGGATTCGCTTATCTTATCAGGTAAAAGAAGATTTGAGAGTTTGGAAAGCTTTTTTAAAGGAATTTAACGGCAAATCTTTAATTCAGACTATGGAGATTTTGTGTAGTGAACTTCATTTATTCACTGACGCTTCAGGGGCTCATGGTTTTGGAGCCATATTTGGAAACAAATGGTGTGCTGGCGAGTGGCCCGAATATTGGGCAGAGGTAGGTCTAACAAAAAATCTGTTTTTTCTGGAATTATTTCCGTTAGTGGTAGCCTTAAAAATTTGGGGTGTCGAATTTGAGAATAGAAAGGTGGTATTTCATTCTGATAATATGGGGGTTGTTTTTGCAATCAATCGCCTATCATCCAGTTCGAAACCAGTGATTGGATTGCTGAGGATGTTCGTTTTTGAATGTATGAAGCATAATGTCTTTTTTAGAGCTATTCATGTTCCTGGAAAGGAGAATGTTGGGGCTGACGCTCTTTCTCGTTTTCAGTGGCGGAGATTCCGAGAGGCTGTGCCAGAGGCGGAAGAAATCGGTTTTCCTTGCCCGGAGGAGATGTGGCATTTGAACTTCCTAGATTGTTAAAATCGGTGAGGGGAGCCTTAGCTCCTAGTACTTGGAAAGCCTACCTACCTGTGTGGGTTCAGTGGTTGAACAAATTATCTGTTTTGGAAGGGGACAAGGAGGAATTCCTTTTATTAGATTGGATTGAAGAATGGAGAGAGAAGGGTACATCTAAATCGGTGGTGCAGAGGAATATGGCGGCTTTGTCTTTTTTATTTAACCTATTGGGTTGGGTTGATCTGTCCAAAAATTTTTCTGTGAGAATGGCAATAAGGAGTTTAATTAGGGGTAAAGTATCAGTTGATAATAGAAGACCTTTGGTCTTTGCTATTGTTGTCAAATTGGTTAAAGTGTTGCCCTTTGTTTGTTTTTCCCAATTTGAAGTTTTGTTATTCAGGGTGGCATTTTTACTCGCATTCTTTGGTGCTTTTAGGATTTCAGAGTTGGTATCCGCTAACAGGTGGAATTGCGGGGGCTTGTGCTATAGAGATGTAGTTTTGAACCCGCATGAAGTTTTAATTTGGCTAAAGAAGTCTAAAACAGATCAAATAGGTAAGGGTTGTTGGGTTTGTTTGAAAGAGATTGGGGGATTGTGCTGCCCAGTTACGGCAGTTAGGGAATTTCTTAATGTTAGAAAAGTTATTGATGGCATTCCGTTATTGGTGCATGAGGACGGCACATTTTTATCTCGTTTTCAATTTGAATCAGTACTGAAAAATGCGTTAGAAAGGATAGGTTTGAATAGTAGTGAGTTCGGTTGTCATTCATTTAGAATTGGGGCAGCGACGGAAGCTAGTATTTCTGGTTTGAATGTTAATTCAGTTAAAAAGATTGGGAGATGGAAGTCTGAATGTTTCAGGTTATATGTGAGACCTGAGCTTGTTAATAAGTTATAGCTATAGTTTTTTATTTCAGCAGGTCCCATTCATTGTTGGATCGTGGGACATTCTTACATATACTGGGCAAGAAAAGAGGCTGCATTAAGAGAATCAGGGCTGCAGCTTAGCTGTTCATCTGAAAAAATATTGATTAAGTGGTTTGGGATTAGGGGTATGAAGTGGGACCAGTTACTATTTAAAGTGATTAGTTGGGCTAGATTGTTTCACCCACCCGAGATTTTAATTATTCACGTAGGGGGCAATGATTTGGGGTTTATGGCACAAAAAGACTTTATTGATATGATCAAAAGAGATATTGTTAGGTTAAAAGAATTGTTACCTGAGATAATGATTATTTGGTCCGACATTGAGTGAAGATTAGCGTAGAGGTCTGCTTGGGATGTGAAAAGATTGGACTCATCCCGCAAAAAGATTAATAGAACTATCACAAGCTTTGTGGCAAGATTAGGTGGCTTCGGTGTAAGGCATGTGGAGTTTGAAGGAGAGTCTGGAAGCTGCTTCTTCTTAAAAGATGGTGTTCACCTTAACAAAATTGGCCTGCAT